>NC_046658.1:39568588-39606793 GCF_010883055.1 Belonocnema kinseyi
TGGGGTTGTTTCTCGAAACATGGGTTTGGGAGATTGCACCTATTCACCTACATAACAAGATGAGAATTGAAAGCAAACTGAATGTTAAATCAAAAAGCATGACAGAGGGAGCTCTTCTTAATATTTTGACACCAAAATCATGTTGATACACCTTACCGACTGCGAGTAAAGCCACCCACGCTTTAACTTGACAGACTGTATGTCAGAATTGTGAGTAAGCAAATAAATTAGCAAACGATTGTAACAGTTCAAATGCTGCCGTCTGCTACCCGCTGATTTCTATCATTCGCAAAATTCATATTTATCATGAAAATAATGATTTCCTCAACAAAAGGTTCGATTTTTCAATATTTTATTCATCCGAGGATCTCGCAAAACCCCGGATATTCGGCAAGATATCTTTCGTTCGTTCGCATATCCTTCGAAAAAAAATATATGTAATCAGTGCCGTAACTATAAAAAAATTCAAAGTCGGATTGAACCAACACCTTTAGAAATTGTCGATTGAAGCCTTCACACTGAAAAATGTATGATGTAACAATATTTTTTTAATTGGAACTAATGTGGAACCTTTTTTTTTTGGAAAATTAAATTTTTAAATTTGATAGGTGACAATTGAAACTGGAATTAAAAGACTACTTTTTTTGTAAATACAATAACGAATTGGAAAAATTCTACATTTTCAATAGCAGATTTAAAATAAAATACTTTAAAAACCTTTAAAAAATATTCTTTTAAATTCTACACTTGATAAAATAAAAGACATTCAGATTGGATTAATTATTATTATTATTATTTGAAACGTTTCAAATAAAATAATTTAAAATGATAACTCCTTATTGCAAAAATTGAATGACATCAAATTTGAAGCATCCAATAATGTATCATTTAAATAATTGGTTTTTGAAACAGAATTTTTAAATTTTCCATTTAAACCATCCAAATTAATCAATTTTTCATTAACGGAAATTCAATTTTGGCAATTCTAACAATAAGTAAAGCATTGAAAAATTGCTGGAGAAATATAACTACTGATGCTTCCATTTTTTTAAATTTACCATTTTTAAAGTTCTACATACACAATGTTTAACGTATCGCCCAGTTCTAAGGACAGTTTTTTTTTTAATTATAACATATTTTTAGGAGACATTCCTTTTGCTGTGGATTCAAATAGTATTGCCATTTCAATGAAGCAAAATCAGAATAAGGTAAGACACTAAAAATACAGAAAACTTGTATGGACATTTTCACTCACAAGTAGACAATGTTCTATAATAAAATGCTCGAATATTCGACACCGATATCAAATATTTACAATGCGTCAATTTTTAATATTATACACTCTTCCAAAGGTCTCTGTGCTGACTTTTATTTTTTGAATATTTTAATATCTTTAGCGACATTCGAGAATTTTCGATAATGTGTTTAAATATTTAAAAGGCATCGATTTTGTAATATTAAATAGAATATTGCAGAATCTTGGAAGAATAAACAATAAAATAAACGTCGCCAAAAGGTAATAAAGGCAAATCTAATTTGTTTATTTTGAAACTGTTTTAGAAACCAGTCAAAAAAGGAACTGCAAGTAGAATTCGAGCATTCGAAGAACCAATAATGTCAGTGATTATTTTATGTACCTCTATAGTTGATAGTATCAATAGAGTGAGATTCTCACATAATCTTTGAATTACAGTGATATAAATAAGAATATTGACGATATTTTCGAGTCACTTGACAAACTAAAAGCAAATACAGTCACAGAAAACTTATCTCCAAAAACTGAGAAAAAAAGATTGGAATCTGAAATAAAAAAGGTAAATTGTTAATCCAACGTGTAATGCCAAATTGAGGTATTATACGGATGAATTGAGAAAAAGAGGTATCCATGCGAACAAAACACACAAGCTCATTGAAGACGCTCCAACTCAGCGGTGGAGGTCATCGGAGAAAACAAAAAATTGTTTCTAAAGAGTATAACGTGAACGTATTAGATGTATGTAAAAATTTACCCCCCCCCCCCCTCCCTAGACTGTTATAACAATTGATTTTTTTTTTGAAAAATCGAAAATTAAAATTTTGATCAAACAAAAAAATAATGAAAAATAAAACATTCTGTTTCATGGTCTAACTATGTAAGTTACAAGTCACCCACAAAAGAGCTACAAATTCGTTATTAATCATTTTTTTATGGAACGCGTTATTTTTATTTTAAGCTTCGTTTAATCTTGAAAAAAGCATTGACAATAAAAAAAGAAATGTGTTTATTAACAAAAAAGTTTATTTATGGAAGTAAAACTCTTCGAGTTATAAAAACAAGTCAGTGAATATATGTCTGTTTCTATAGCCATGCAGATAATGAATTGTAATAATATAAATTGATGAAAACTATACACTTTCCAGGGTAGCTGAGAATATAGTTTAGAGCAAAATAATGAACAAAAATATTAAATTATTCATTATAAATAAAACTTTTACTTTATTTTGCAATAACTGAATAAGCAATCCCGTGCCGAGGTACAAAAATAAATGTAATACAGATTTGATATAATAGTGTTGAACGTAATGTAGAAAAGTTCGCATTTTGGGAAAATTCGAGGGCGAAGCATTAGATACGTGATGAGAATGTGTTCGTTAAAGCCGAAGGAGCTTTAACGAACACTGTTAGAAATATCTGGTTGAATTTTCAACAAAATATGGTTGAAGTTTTATACAATTACGGTGGTTGAAATTTCAACTACTTGTGAATGAAAAATCAACAACACGTTCAATGGAAATTTCAACTATCCCGTTGAAAATTTAACTATATGTAATTGAAATTTCAGTGAAGCGAAAAAATGTTATTCGGCACAATTATTGAATTTCAAAGCAAGTGTAATTTTTTAGGGAATTGAATAGGTTTGATTGAAGACTTTTACATAATCCTAAATCTTAAATAAAACACATAAAGATTCCTTAAAAATACTGTGCTTTGCAATTCACTAACTGTACCAAAATAATTCTGATAAGGAATCATGAATTATTTCGTACGTTTGTGTCGTGAGATCCATGAGATTAATAAAGTGCACATATAAGATTTAGAAAAATAGCAGCTTTAAAGAAGAAAAATGTAAGGTACATTGGAATTATATTACATTATGAATTTCGCGTCCGCTTATAGATTAACTTTTCGATACTCGTTTTTGTAATCATAATCTAAAAAAGCATACAGCAGTTAGTACCGATAGAATGGATGAAATTTTCTCATTGTAATAATATCATTATTCCTAAGTTCCTTTTTTCCCCTTAAAGCTGCTTCTTTTACTTAATATTATTTGGATATCTCAGGCATAACCCTGGGAAGTTCAAGGGATGTTCAAATGTCCTAAGCAGGATAAAGAAAATTAATTTATATCCTACTTGGGACATTTGAATATCCTGTAAACGTCCCAGGGTTACCCTGGGATACGTAAATTTCCGCCTTGCGGGATACCCGACGGGTTATCACTGGGATATCTTTGGGACAACCTGGGAGATAAATGGGATCAAATGGGATATCCCGGTATATCCTATTGCTGTGAGGGAATCGTTGAATAGAGAAAAATTAATATTTTCAGATTTCAGCGTAAAAGTGAAAATTATTCTATTATTTTGAATGCGAGATTTTTCCATATGTTTAAAATGTCATCATAAGAATAGGATATCTCAGAAATTAATTTATTTCTATTTCCCTAGCAACCGCCGCATAGGTGCCTATTCCCCAAAAGAGAACGTGTTTTCAATATATTTAATCCCTTGTAATTTTACCGACGGATAACCTCACTGAGATGTCTTCTATTCCCCAAAATATGTTTAATAAATTGTTTTAATTCCTTCATGTGGAATATAAGTTTTGGAAATTCAATTTTAATCAATTCAAGCCCGCCTCTATAAAGTTAAAATTATTTTAATTCACGCACTTAAATAGATTTTCTTTGATGCATTTTTAAAGAAGTTTAAATAAATTATTAAAATATAAATAAATATTAATTCGAATGTTTTTCGAATTTATAAGTTATAAAAATATTTAATAATGAACAATAAGTTAAATGCTTTCGTTAAATTTTACTAAGTCGATTGAGAGGAATAGGATTTGCAATGTTTCTGTTGCCGTTGGGGGATTTTTAGACGGAGGAAAAATCGCGTATTGATAAGAATACAAATTCTTAATTGTTCTGAATTCAACGTTCGTTATAGGGTTTGTTATTTTTATGGATCTCACGACACAAAGAAGGAGTCGTGGGACTTTGTCACGTTGGGTCTGGCTTCGCAAGAAGTATGATGGAGCATGGGTGCATGCGCATCTTCATTAATTTTTAACTATATTGGATTGCATTTTATTACAATTCTGTGAATGAACGAGATATCAACCACAAGAGTGGTTGAATTTTCAACATATTTCTAAAAGTCAAAGATAATTCGCAATCACCAAATGAAAGTTTTGTCGATGCTTTGACATTTATTTTTTTTAAAGTTTGTGCACAAATGTGGGGAAGTACAAAGGCCAAACATGCATGGTGAAGTAAATATATTATCGAGCGCGAAGCACAAGAACCAAAAGTCACGCACCTTTGAGGCACTGTAACTTGAAAGCGACAAAAATGTGCCTGCGCAGCGGGCAGTTTGTTTTTCTTCTAAGAGTTCAATCAATTGCTAATTTCCTTTCATGTTTCTTATTATTTTTCAAGAATGAAAAAGTTGGCACACCATAGATTGCAAGTTTTCAAGTATTTTTTCCTTGATTTAAATTATCAATTCATAATAGCAACATTAAAAATTACGAAAAACCTTAAAATTATACTAAAATAACCATTATTACAGTGAAGTATAGCAAAATATGGTAATATTTTACAATTTCCAAAATAATGAAATATATCCTTTGATCCGAACTCTTGAAATTTAAGCTAAAAACTTGTTTTAGAGAAAATTTCAAATAATAAGTAGTCATTTTAATACAAAAATTGAGTCTAAACCTAACCTGTACTAAAATGATTGAATACAGTCGATAATTAGTTGAGATTTTGTAATAAATTAAATAAGTTGCCCCTTTTCATATTTGTAAACGAAAATGGAGTCATACTTTTTACATAAATAAGTTGATCTAGGAACTCCCTTAAGGTACGTATAGGCGCCATTGAAACTTAACATATGTAAAAAATCAATATATTAGCGGGCGCCCATAAAAATCCATTTAGGTGTCCTGTGCATTTTTAATCAATAAATTTATTTTGGATTGCATCGGAAACAAATTAATTTAAAATTCCGTAATATAGTTAATGGCAAGAATATTTCTTTCATTTTTACTGTTTCAATAGGAATAATTTATTACTCATTTTAAAAATATTTTCTTTAATAGAATCCAAAACATGCATCAGGGAATTTCTTAGGCATAATATGGATGAAAAGAAATTGGAGGACACTTTTTACTTTCCTCGTATTACTTATAGGAGTACAAGTGTAAATCATGGATATTATTGCCTATTCTTTTCACTCTTTCCATTAAAATCTAACATATATTTATTTGTTTAAACAATATAATTTTGAGGTACCTTGGCATGGCTTAGAGGGCGCCAACCAAGAGGGGCGCAGCCGGGAAACCCCGACTGCGCCCCCATGCCAGTCCGCCACTGCTCCAATTTCATGTCGATCAACTGAATGCGTGTGAGAGTGTCAAACCTACCTGACCTCTCTGTTCTTTCATACTTTGAGGGCTCTAATTCATAAACGAAATAGATGAAAATTCTGAAATTTTCACAGAATCTCTATATTGTGTCCTTTTTACCGTGTCTCAGTTTTTGAAAAAAATGGTCAGAACCGTTTAGGCGTTATGCTAAAATATGTTACATTTTCAATTCATTGGGATAGGCCTTACGTGCACAAGATGCGATTTTGGATTTTACTCATCTCAACTTCGAAATTGTCAGCCCTTTTCTAACTACATCAAACTTTAGATAACGCTCTAATAAATCTAGTCCTAATTAAAAAAAAAAAAAAAATTCGCAGAAAACAATTTTATCCGTATAATACCTTAAAAGAAGAAAATGAATATTGCAAGCTTTTTTAAACTAGAGGATTCTTTTAATGAAAAATATTGAAAATATTAAACTAGAACGTCAATTAATGAATATCTTGTTTAATCTACAGATTATAGATTTACAAAACTCCATTAAACATCTCCAAAAACACAACGATATGTTCACAGCTCCATCAGTTCCATACGCTGATAGAGAAATTGGCCAAAAATCTGATGACTTTACTCCCTCCATTATAATTTAATGGACGAAAGGGTAAAAAGCTTTCAACTTTCTTATGTATGTCGGTTGTTTATGTTTTGTCGGTTTTCCGGTCATTTATTTGATAAAGTTATATAATACGACGTTTCGTCCACTTTACATAGGGCCTCATTAGGTTAATACAATCCAAGAAAAAAATCAGTAGTAAGCGAAGTTTCGTCACTGAGATTCGATTTTAAAAAAATGTCATTTGTAATAAAAGTTGTGAGCTTCTTTATAGAATTCGTTGTTTAAAATGGAAAAATGTACATATTTCACCATTTTCTATAATTTTAAAAATCAAAATTGCGAAAATGTTATTGCGAATGTGTGTATATTCGTATATAGGATGCATCTGTCAGCGTACAAATCCAATCAAAATTTCTCACCAACGGTTAGGAGAGAACATATAATTTCTTACATCTATCTGTGCGTAAACTTTTTAATGTTATTGCTCGTGACAACTACCTTAAATTGCATTACCCTGATCAAACCATACATAACGTGGGCGAAACGTCGTTATGTTATATAATGTTATCAAATACATACCAGAAAACTGAAAAAACTACCATAATTATTTACCAAAAAACCTGATCGAAAACCATAAGAGCTGAAATTTAACTTGTATTACTAATTACGTATAGTGGAAAATCACAACAAAATGCGCACAAAGTCTTCTTTATTTTATTGAAAAGTTTTTATATATAATAGTTATGTACTGTTTTTAGAGTTCAGTCACATAAACGCAGCGTAAAAGACATACTCGTATGACGAGAAGAGTGGAAAAACTATCCATAAGAATAATTATTTTTAAATGCAGTTTAAAAAAAGTACATTTAGAAAATAATGTAAAACATTTTTGTAGAACTCTAGAATAAATTAAACCAATTATCTCGACCAATGTAAAACAATTTTAAGATAAAAGACATTTTAAAAAGTAGTAAACCTATACATGTGTGTATGTTTGTGTGAAGAAGCTGCAGAGTATGTGCCCCATTTTTTCGATTTTTTCTTTTAATACCGAGCAAGCCTCTTAGAAATACTGTTTCAGAGGTACAACATATTCAGCAGTAAGAAAGCTGCAATGATTACAACATTTATCAAATTTTTATAAGTTTTAGGTCGAGAATTTCATACAACTGCTTTATAAGGCTAATTATCAACTTGGTACTGTTGCCTGTAATCTAAATAAAAAAATCATTTTCGTATTTGTATACTTTAAAAGTTAATATAGTACACACGAATGCTTTAATGTTTTAAGCAATTGTCATACAATGCGCTTTTTCGTGAACAAATTGTAGCATTTTGTAAAATAAATGTAACTCTAACCAAATCACATGGCGAGACAATTACAGAAATACATTTTTTTAATTGGAATAGTATACAGTTCTTAAGCTTTCACTACTGATTTGATTAAAATGTACGCTTATGCTGTAGAAATGAGAACGTTCAATGTAAGTTTGTGCCTAAATTGCGATGGGTTACTACAACTCGATAAAATACATGGTTTAAATATTAGGGTAATTAGATTTCCGGTTAAAAGGGTCATGCTTTGGCAAATGCTTTCGATAGCGACAGAGGATTCGGATTAGTCTACGTGGAAGTGTTATCTGAGTTTTTGGTTTGGTTAGAAGCAGCCCCATGCAGCTCCCCCACTTTTCTGTTTTCTTACGCTCCGGAGGGGAAATGTCGGTCTAACTAATCCAACAGATTGCGCCACAAAAATTAGGTCTGACTTTTTCATTGAATTGCATTAAGGGCATGTGATACAGCTAAATACCTATATTACCGACGACAGTTTTTCAGTTCACTGAATGTTTTTTTGAACCTAAGAACTTTTTTTTAAATAAAATATCAAGCTGAAACTTTGGGAAATGTATTAGAGTACAATAAAGTACGTTTAGGTACTGCATTTTTGTAGGAACTTCACTGAAAATTATTTAATCTTTTTTTTTGAACCTCGACATATTTGAACGTTCGAACTTTTTTTATACATAAAATATCGGTATCAAACTTTGAAAAATAAAAGAGCCGAAAGAAAACTACGTTTAAGTACAAAGCTTAATAATAAAAGATGTAAAAAAATATATTTCAACAATCAATTCCAACGTCATCAGCCGGTACCGTTGTACACGAAAATACGAAACCTGGCGGCCACTAGACGAGGCTCTAGAGGGCTCGTATTTTCGTGTACAACGTTACCGTCTGATGCCGTTGGAATTGATTGTTGAAATGTTTTTTTTTTACATCTTTTATTATTAAGCTTTGAACTTTAACGTAGTTTTCTTTCGGCTCTTGCATTTCTCAAAGTTTGAGACCGATATTTTATGTATAAAAAAAGTTCGAACGTTCAAAAAATGTTGAGGTTCAGAAAAAAGATGAAATAATTTTCAGTGAAGTTCCTACAAAAATGCAGTACCTAAAACTACTTTAGTGTATTCTAATACATTTCCCAAAGTTTCAGCTCGATATTTTATTTACAAAAAAAAAGTTCTTAGGTTCAAAAAAACATTCATTGAACTGAAAAACTGTGGTCGGTAATATAGGTATTTAGCTGTCTCACATGCCCTTAAGAAAAAGCATAAATAATCAAAAACTTAATTCTTTTTGCAAATAAACAAAAAAATAGATGAAAAAATAAGATTAACTATTACTAGTTATTTAAAAAAAGAAAAATTCATGAAAATGTGTAGTTTGAAATGCATAAAATTTAATTTTGATTTACATTTTGAAAGCAGTTCGAACTTCATATTTTTATGATTTATTTTAATGATATTATTGATTTTATTATTTGTTCAAGCTAAAAAATTATTTATTGTTAAATTATTAATGTAGCTAATGAAAAAATTAATAATATTAAAGATCTCACTGACAAAAATATTTAAAACATATACATAATCAGAAGAACTAATAAAAAATATATCACTTATATCCAGTATATATACAATAATAATTAAAATATGAAAGAGTACAACTTAAGTTGCAAAGTAAACAATCTTTGTACCTTTAAAATCTTAAAAATTTCAAGTTTTGAAGAAAATATTATTTTGATTAATGGTAATTGTAATTAAGATGTTTGAGGGAATAATTTGGTAAAAAGTTAATGACAAGACTAATAAATGAGAAAATGGATTTATTATTATTTAATATAATGTATATATTCATTTACATTGAACCGAACATCGTATATACTATTTATTCATTTTACTCAATTATTTTTTGCTTAATCTTGAAAGATTTTTTCTCGCTGCATTTAACCCCTAACAATTTTATTAAAAAATTTAAATTTACAGGAGATTTTGAATTAAATAGTTAATTATATTAATGCAAACCTCATTTCTAAAATGAACATACTATAAACTATTAAGCTCTATAAACAAACGTACCGTACTTATGACGCACAGTGGAGGAAATTCACTTTTTTCGTTCAACTTGACATTCCGAACTTTTATCTCCTCTATTTGTTTATTAATAATTTTTTCATTAAAAGTATGGAAAAACTGAAATTTTGTACATAACAATTTTCTACGCTTTAATAACTGATCAGGAAAACTTTACATTGTCTTCAATGAATGTTTAGGGAATCATAGGATACAAATAATTTGTTTATTATTCTATTTATTTGTTATAAACAAATTTGATAAGCAAATTGACAAATAGTTTTATTATCGGTAAATTTTTTGTTGCTAAATGTGCTTCACATTAATGTAGGAATGACATTTGATAACAAAAATAATTTAAAAGTTTATAATAACTATTGTTATAAACAATTCTTGTGACAAAATATTAGAATTTAAGATTTTTCAAATTATAATTTCCTTCAATCGCCCGAACGACTTCAGTTTTTTCTCAATATAATAAATGTTTATTAATTTTTGATCGAATATAACAATTTAAAATTTTGTAAACAAAGTACATAAACTAATTCAAAATTTTTGTCCTTTCGCATAGAAAATTTTTTGGTTTGCATTGGAAATATTTAAGATGTTGGACTAATGACTTCAAGTCAGAAAAATATTTGAGAAGTTAACAATAACCATTGTTATAGATAATTCTCGTGACAAAATATTCAAATGTAAGGTTTTATCAAATTTTCTGTTTTATTTAATCGCTACCATGACTACGGATATTCCTAAAAAATGTGTCTTTGATAATATTTAGTAGAATATAACAACTTACATGTTTATAAACAATTTACACCAACAATTACCAAATGTTGGCAGTTTCACTTGGAAAAAGTCGGGTTTTCAATCGTAATAGATTTAAAATGAATCATAACACTGATGCATGCTAAGATTGACTCAATACAAAACCTTTTGACAATAACCCACCGATTTGGCCATCAAAGAAAATTTAAATTTGATAAAACCTTAAGTTTAAATATATTTTGTCACAAGAATTGTTAATAACAGTGGTTTTTGTTAACTTAATCTAACATTAGCAATCATTCGTCCAATAGGTTAAAACATTTCCAGTGAAAAAAATGGTCCATACGAAAGGGCCAAAATTTTAAATTTGTTATTCTAATTTATTTACAAAAATTTAAATTGTTATATTTTATCAAATATTATTAAATATTTATTATTTTAAGGAATACCTGAAGTCGTTCTGGCCTTTAAAGGAAATTATAATTTGAAAAATCTTAAATTCTAATATTTTGCCACAAAAATTGTTTATCACAGTGGTTATTATAAACTTTTAAATTATTTTTGTTATTAAATGTCATTCCTACATAATTGTAAATCACTTTTAGCAACAAAAAAAGTTTTACGGATAATAAGAATATTTGTCAATTTGTTCATAAAATTGGTTTAAAACAAATAAATGGAATAATAAACAAATTATTTGTATCCTATGATTCCCTAAACATTCATTGAAGACAATATAAAGTTTTCCTGATCAGTTATTAAAGCGTAAACAATTGTTATGTACAAAATTTTAGTTTTTCCATACTTTGAGTGGAAAAATGATTAATAAAAAAATAGAGGAGACAAAAGTTCGGCGAGTCAAGATCTGTAGAATTTAGTGATCTTTAATTTTTTTTAAATTCAAAATCCCAAGAAGATTAGAGGCTCTGGACATTTTTGAATGAAAAAGTGAATTTCCTCTACTGTGCATCATGAGTACCGGTACGTTTGTTTATAGAGTTTGATAACTTATAGTCTGTTTTTTTAAAATGAGGTTTGTATTAATATAATTAAATACTTCATTGAAAATCTCCTTTAAATTTAAATTTTGTAATAAAATTATTAGAGGTTGAATGCAGCGAGAAAAAAGCTTTCAAGATTAAGCAACAAATAAATTATTGAACTGCATAAATAGTATATATGAAGTTTGGTTCAATTTAAATAAATATATACATTATATTACATAATATTAAATCCATTGTCTCATTTATCAGTCTTGTCATTGACTTTTTACCAAGTTATTTCCTCAAACATTTTAATTACAATTACCATTACTTTTTAAAAATATTTTCTTCAAAACTTGAAATTCTTAAGATTTTAATATACAAAGATTCTTTACTTTGCAATTCAAGTTGCAGCCTTACATATTTTAATTATTATTGTATTTATATTGAATATAAGTGATATATTTTTTATTAGTTCTTCTGATCATTATAAATTTTTTCATTAGCTACATTAATAATTTTAACAATAAATAATTTTTTCAACTTGAACAAATAATAAAATCAATAATATCAGCAAAATAAATCATAGAAATATGAAATTCGAACTGATTTCAAAATGTATCACAAAATTAAATTTTATGCAGATTAAACTACATATTTTCATGAATTTTTCTTTTTTTAACTAATTAGTAATAGTTACTCTTTTTTTTCATATCTTTTTTTTCGTTTATTTGCAAACAGCATCAAGTTTTTAATTATTTTTGCTTTTTCTTAATGCAATTCAATGAAAAAGTCAGACCTAACTTTTGTGGCGCCATCTGTTGGATTAGTTAGACCGACATTTCCCCTCCGGATCGTAAGAAAACTACTACACATACACGGTCGAGTAAGGGGGCTGGTTAAGAGTGTGATAATTGAATGAAAAGTCATGGAGAATGGAGAGGTAAGGTTGGAGGGAGGCATGTGCGCCAGATTCAAAATGGGGAAATTGCACCTGACATAAAGAGAAGAGGCAGACCGTCTAAGCTAGATCTCGCTAGCAAAACGGAGAGAAACTTAGAAAAGCTCTTCACTAAGAAACTTGAGATGAGGAAAGAGGCTAATGAGACTAATTTTCAAAAAAGTGCTAAAATGAGAAGATCTTTTTCTCCTGTGGAGAATGAAGGTATTGGGCTCATAGAAAAGCGGAATGATGCATCACTTGAACAAGATTTGGATGTTTACAAGAATGGGCAACCGGAGGAGCTAGAAAGAGATTTGACGGAAAGTGGTCTAGAAAAGTTTAGTGAGCGTTTCGGATTTTGTGAGTAAACTAGATACAAATTTTATTTGGAGTACGAAAGCGGCAAATAAAGACAGTAAAAAAGGTAGAGATAAAGGGGGACACTTGATTAGGATTAGAAAAGCGATAAGTGAGCGAGTGTGTGTGGAAGCGTGGAAGTATGGCCTTATAGTGAAAAGTGGATGAAAAAATAATGGGAAAAAGGTTCAGATTGTTTCGGTGTAAAATAATGTAGGAGTGTATAAATTTAAGAAAGAATTTTACATCTTGATAGACGAAATACGAGGAAAGGGCGATGATTTAATTCTAGTAGGTAATTGGAATGCGAGAGTGGGGGAAGAGAGCAGTATCGGGGACTGGGATAAAAGGGAGCCTGTCAGAGGGTATTTTAGGGAAAGGAAATCAAAGGGAAAAGTGTTAAATGAATTTTGAATGGGAGAGTCAAAGGAGATTGGGAAGGGAACCTGACGCATAGCTGTGGGAAGGGGGACTCGGTCCTTGATTACGTACTGCTCGTGGAAAGTGGGGACGATTGTCCAGTTAAAAAAATTTAAGTCAAAACCAGAATGGAATCAGATCACCTTCCACTTGATTTTGATTTGGAAGTAGAGGGATCGTTTCACAGATTGGGAGGGCAGAAGGGAAAAGAAGAACGAAAGAGGTCTCTGATGTGGAATAAGGAAAAAAAAGAGGAGTACAGAAAAGAAATAGAGAAACTGTGGGAGAAGGGAGTTGAGAATAAAAATTGGGGGGATAGGTGAGCAAATTTTGGACAACCCGTATGGAAAACAGCAGAAACATTTGGCCTTGTTGTGAATGGGGAAAAAAAGGTTAACATATCTAGGGGCTCGAGGAATGGATTTGATAAGGAATGTGAGGAACAGAGGGCAAAGGTGTGGATATCTCTGAAAAATTTTCTTGGGAAGAATGATGAGGAAAGCAAATTAAAATTAAATAAAGAAAACAGAAATTGAAAAAATTGTATGCTAAGAAATATACGGAAAATAAGGGGAAAAAGGAAGGATGTAAAGGAAAGTAAGAGTATGGAAAGTTTCTGGAAAGCTATAGGAAATTTTAGAACGAGGAAAAAAAGAGAATGAGAAGGGGGATTGAGAAGAATAGATGGTACAAACACTTCCAGCATCTCTTGGAAGTAAATAAAGAGGTGGAGAATAGAGATTCAAGAGAGGGAGGCGAAAGCTAATCGGGTGGATGATGGATTAGATAATGCTCAGAAGAATGAGGGAATAGATGAGGAAGATTTAAATGGCGAAATAGGGAAGGAGGAACTATTTAGATTTATTAAGAAAATGAAACCATGTAAGGCTCCAGGCGAGGATGGAATCCTATTTGAATTCATCCGGGAAATCCCAAAAATATGGGGAGTGGAGTTCCATAAAGTATTGAACGGACTTTGGACCTCGGGAAAAGTGGAAAAGGGCTTGGAGAAAGCAATGATAATGCCTCTTTTCAAGGGTGGCGAGGAGAAAGACACGGGAAATTACAGTGGAATCTCTCTTCTGGGCACGGGTTATAAAACTTTGACAGCAATCATGGACGAAAGAATTCGCGATTTTATGAAAAGAAAAGGTCTCTATAAAGAAGGGCAGGCAGGCTTCTGGAAAAGAAGATCTACCAGAGACCACATTTTTGCTCTGAACGCGATGATTAACAACATAATTAAGAAGGAAGGGGGGGAAATCTACGTGGCGTTTATCGACTTTAGGAAAGCATTCGACATGGTGGACGGGGAAATCCTTTTTGAATAATTAACGCAATTGGGAATTAAAGGGAGAATGATGAACATGATCAGGGAAATTTATAGTCATGTTAAATGCGGTAATTACAGAGGAAGGGCTTTCGGACTGGTTTGAACCAAGTAGGGGAGTGAAACAAGGGTGTCCTTTTCTTCCTACACTTTTTAACGTTTTTATAGATGATATTGAAGATGTCTGGGAGAAGAGAAAAGAGGGTTTAACAGTGATTGGATCAGTTAACGTATATGCTCTAAAGTTTACGCATGATCTGGCGATTTTTTCGGATTTCCCTGAAGAGCTGAGACAAATGCTCAAATCGCTTGAAAAGTATGTCAGTAAAAACAAATTGGAAATTAACGTCAAAAAATCGAAGGTCATGGTCTTCCGTAAGGGGGGTAGATTAAAAAAGGGGGAAAAGTGGAAGATTCTCGGGGAATAGTTAGAGGTGGTTAACAAATTCAAATACTTGGGTTATTGGTTCTCGATGGGTGGAGGGCCTTGAGAGTATATTAAAAAAATGTCAGGGAAGATGCAAATGGCGTCAAACGCGGCTTGGGGAGTACTAAAAAGAGCAAGAATTGGCGGACTGGACAGAAGACTGTACATCATGGATATTTTATTCAAATCAGGGGAACTGTACGGGGTGGAAGTCTGGGGATGGGAAAGATGGGAAGAGATGGAGAGGACCCAAGGTAGATTTGTGAAGATGGCGATGGGCTTGGATAGGAACACGCCAGATTATTAACGGAAAATGGAATCAGAAAGGAGCAGTTTAGAAATAGAAACCAGAAAAAGGGCACACAGATATTTAACTGAAGTTTCTCAAATGGGGAAAGAAAGATTACCAAAGATCTGTTTAAAAGAGGAATTGAGGGGAATAAAAAATAATTTTCCTTCAGTCTGGGGAGCTAATATTCTAAAGTCATTTCATGGGATAGGGGATGGAGAAACAATGGAGTTGCTAGGGGTGGAGGGGGGAGTGAATGTGATAAAGAAAAATTTGATAAGAAATATAGATAACATGAACGACAGGGTACTCAAAGAAATTGGGCAAAAATAGAGAAATCAACTTATTGCAAGGATTGCAAAAAAAAGGAAGACTAAGTTGGGGAGAAGGAATTCTGGGGAATCAAAGATTTAGGATATAATGATAAAGAGCAATGAACTAGGATCAGATGTGGCAATGTAGGTAGAGTGGGAAAAAAAGGATTCAAAGATGTTAGATGTAGGTTTTGTGGCGAAGGAAATGAAGAGTTAGAACATATTTGGAAGTCCAAAAGAGCAAAAGAACAAATAGATAAGAAATGGGTGGAGGAAGTAGAAAGGTGGTCTTAAAAAGGGGAAGGGAAATGGATATTCCCAAAAATATGGAACACAATGAAGGGTAAACCGAGCACCGGTCTCTGCAGATATGCAAGGGAATTTGAAAAGTTAGCCAGGGAAATGCCCACGGAGGGAGGGATAAAGTATGCGAACAAGGGGGATCAGGACTGGTGTACTGAGTTGTTACTTAGATGGTAAGGTAAAAAAATGTGATATCGACACCATGGGAAATTGTTTAGTGATACGATTGCTTTGTTATTCCAATATTCAGTGTGATATTATTATAGCTATAGTTAAGGGTTTATACCAAGTTAAAAGGATATATCTGTAAAGAAATTCATCTAACTACTTATAATAGACAGAGGGAAACAACAAATGTAAAAACATAAGAAAGGTATACGTAGGAGAAAATAAATTCTATTCTATTCTATTAGGATAATTAAAATAATGATTAAGACTTGTATCTGATCTCTACCAGTTCCATTAAAATGTTTGCTTGCTTAAATTCACGCAGCATTACAATGAATGAAATGAACACCTTAATTACATTGAGTTTCCAACCAGCATAGATTTAATTGCATTTAAGGTTGGATATAGTTTTTTATCAAAATGGACCAAGATTGAAACTGCTGTGAAAATGCTACTGACACTGACAAAAAGTACTTTATACATGTGTGACTGTCCATAAAGAAAGGAACCCAACTCGCAAAAAATCTGTTTTTAGTGTTTTACAAAAATGTCCTTTAATAGTGTTCCTGTGTTGGATCACCTCTTCAATCGGTCCTCCTGTAAAATGCACTTTCCAGGAGTTGGGTTCCTTTTTCGTGGACGGTCACATATAGCATAATTTTTAATTCTTTCATTCGTTCGTTGAGCTATTTTAATCTTACTTTCGATATGCTGAAATGTAAATTTGTTTATCCACTTAAGTATAATATATTTACAACTCGCTTTGCGTTAAAATTTATATTAACGCGTAGATTGGTGTATCGTATGAATGTAGAGTATGCAAGGTTCCACATGATTTGACAAGCCTTGATACTCCTATATCAAGACGAGACTTCTGATTCCTCCAAATTGTGTAATGATACATACATCTTTATGAGAAAGTCCTCCGAATATTTTTTTCTTACGATTAGTCTCACTGCCGGTGTGTTAACAATAGTGCGATTTTGCAGCCAATTGTCCCAAAAGGTTCTCTTGTTTCTTTGACATTCATCCTAGCAGAAGCACTTTGTTGGCAATTATTACACCAATACTCCGTTTCTGTTAGAAACTCCTGCACATCAGGAGCGTTGAATTATCATCCAAACTCGGCGCGTAATCTACAAACCCAAGTTTGGCATAGAATTCATGAGTTTCCTTATCCTTAGCTGGTATCGTCGTGTGAACGCCGAAAGAACCTAAGGAGGAAAAAGTTTTACTTTTATATATTATAAAAAAGACATATGATTCATTGCCAAACAATTATGAAACTTAATATGAGATTTATTTTCTAAACAACATTTTTTTTAATTGAATAACTCATACCGAAAATAGAGAACAATACCACTTTCTAAAGATGAAGGACCACTTTTATATTCGAGATACACTTTTAACACACTAGGGAGATAACAAACTGGACATTTAACAAACTCGCAGATAATAAACTTCAAGATTATTTTCAAAATATGTATGACGGAGATAAAAAACGTGAGATTCTTTTTCAAAATATATAACTGAACAAGAAGCCTTGTATGGTGCATAAGTTTTAAACAGTTTTTAGACGGTTTTAGGAATAAGAAGAGATGCCCATATAAATAAATCTGTAAAGGAAACCCACTGGGAATCCTTGCAAATGTAAAAAGATTCCTATATACTGTATGGCTCAAGGTGTTTAGTGAAATTTAATGTTCAAATTCCCGGATTTTACAGATCGGAATTAATGTTTCTCACGGTTCCTCTTGTGATATATGTGTCTGATTTTTATAGCTCATGGTTCATTTAAAAAAGTACTAAAAGATACTAGAAAAGTTGATAAAGCTAATATTGTTTTATTCGAAACCACCGTGTTATGAGTCTATTATGCCCATAGAAAGAAAAGTGAGCGGATAGGCCTTCACCATACCATCCAGCTAAAGGCAGTTAATTAGTTGCAAACGCCACCGGGTAGTCAGATAATTAGTTCCACAAATGGCCACTGAATAACGCACAGTGTATTTAATTAATTTACTGTATTCATATATATCAAACTTGACCTCGGAACGAACTTTTTCAAATTTTGCGCCATACGAAATTATCAATCACTGCTTAAATACATGGGAGCCATATTAGGTATTCTCACTTCAACCACCAACTAACTTCACTTCGTTAAGGGCTTAGGGGAAAACAATGAACCAAATGTATGGGACAAAACTTTATTTTTGTAATATTTCCATAACGAAAAATAATTGTTATCACGTTCTTATTTCATTAAATAGTTTGAAAAAAATAAAAACTATTTTTCAAATACACTTCTAAAGAAAAATTAGTTTTTACGAAGATATTAGCAAAATAGGACAAAAAATGGAGCGAAATTTTAACCTTGCCTGGATAATCTTTCATCTTATAATCGCTCCATTTTTATTCGAGGTACAGCGACAAATACGACGCCAGCGC
This sequence comes from Belonocnema kinseyi, assembly GCF_010883055.1. NCBI lineage: Eukaryota > Metazoa > Arthropoda > Insecta > Hymenoptera > Cynipidae > Belonocnema > Belonocnema kinseyi. The sequence goes on from NC_046658.1 coordinate 39,587,006, forward strand.
TATCAGCGTCGTTTAACTTCATTAAATTGGAGAGAAATGGGGATTCCCATCTGTCAGCTATATTTTGCGCTTTTTCTAAATGGTATTAAATAAGCTCTAATTTGTTTACAATAATGTGATTTATTTCGGAGGAAATATATCAGTAAGAAACATTTTTTTTGTGTTTTCTGTTGATGATTCTAGATGTTTTACCAAAATTTACTCACTTCAGCGCGACGCAGTCGACGAGTTCAGAATTATTTTCCTAACCTATAAAATCGTTCTATATCATCATAAATTCTAGTAAATTCTTTAAACCACCATGATAATAAAATCATTTAAATCTTTACAAATTCCGTGAAAGTTTTTGAATTCTTGAAAATACCTTGACAGGTTTTAAGATCTCTTCAAATAATTAAAATCATCGAAAATCTTATGAAATCCCTTGGAGTTATTTAAAATAGCCTCAAATAAATTAAATCCTTTGGAATCCCAATAAATGACTAAAATCAACTGAAAATTCCTTGAAATCTGTTAAAAAATACCCTTAAATATTGCAACCGAAATTCTTATGAATAAATTATGTCAAGTCAATTGACATTAAGAACTTTGAAACTCACTTATAAGTTAAAATCATTGTATTCCTCAGAAATGTTCTAGAATCTTTTGGAAAATTGTTACATGTTTTTGCTCATATTATAATACCTTTTTGATGGACGGAGAGAAATCTAGTTTGAAACCTGTGGATCATTGTTAGAAATATGTGACTAAGTCTATACAAATATTAAGAATAGGAATGAAAAGGGACTCCGTGTAAGAACGCGTTTAGAGTCGGGGGTAGTAGACTGTGGGCTCACAACGTAAATGGGAGAGTGATACGGATAAGGCCAATTTTCACATGAGATGTTCGTCTGATGATGAGGAACGTAAAAATAGGTGCCTGGCAGGTGTGAGTGGATGCGTTCACCTGTGGCGACCTGTCAAAGGTGCGAATTTTTGGCAGTTAACTTACGTGACTCGGATAAGGTTGAAAATTGGTGTAAATGTAGGGGCTGACATTAGAAATAGCACCTGCGCATTGCCAGGCACTTACCTGGATGCAAAAGTGTTGCCAGGCGACTTCGAAGTCGCCGGACATTCAGGTGAAATTTCTTGAATTTGATTTTACAAGAAAAACTTTGAAACAAAAGTTGGTCCACTCCCAGAGATGCATATTTTCATTGGTATATAATTTTTTGATAAAATCGATATGTTTGGAGAAAACATCGATTAAAGAAATACCATGACAATAAAAAGCCCTTTTTATTGACAAGTGATTTTTTCGAAAATTATTAAGAGACAAAAGATACTCTATTACAGGTATACTCCAAGATGAAAAAGAAGTATTTGTTCAAAATTTTAATATTTACCAAGTTATTCGCATTTTTCCTTCTTTTTCCCATTTTTTTAATCACCTGCTGTATCTTTAGCTATTTAAAAGAAGGTGTGCTCAAAATTTTAATTTAAAATACCCATTATTTATTATTGTTAAAGTTTATGTTTTGTCGCGGAGATACGTTTGATCTTTATTTCCGTGACGAATGTCAAGTTTCCCAGACCCAGCGTGGGTCATTGGCGTAGGCATTACGATTGTATTTTTAATGCTATAGAACTGCAATAAAAATGCAGCACGAAGAATTTGTAATGACTACGCCAATGAGTCACGCAGGGTCTGGGAAACTTGACATTCGTCACGGTAATAAAGATCGAACGTATCTCGACGACAAAACATAAACTTTAACAATAATAAATAATGGGTATTTTAAATTAAAGCGATTTTGTTGTTTAATTTTTATAATCATATTCATCTTTATTACAACTTTCTACGATAATCAGAAGCTGAGAACGTGACACTGATTATGATTATTTATAGCAGAATAAGCTATTGTTTTAATTGAAAGTGGCTGACGCCAATTCATTGCACAAGACTATTTTTATTCGTGTACTAATTTTGAGCACACCTTCTTTTAAATTTCTAAAGATACAGCAGGTGATTAAAAAAATGGGAAAAAGAAGGAAAAGTGCGAATAACTTGGTAAATATTAAAATTTTGAACAAATACTTCTTATTCATCTTGGAGTATACCTGTAATAGAGTACCTTTTGTCTCTTAATAATTTTCGAAAAAATCACTTGTCAATAAAAAGGGCTTTTTATTGTTACGGTATTTCTTTAATCAATGTTTTCTCCAAACATATCAATTTTATCAAAAAATTATATACCAATGAAAATATGCATCTCTGGGAGTGGACCAACTTTTGTTTCAAACTTTTTCTTGTAAAATCGATTTCAAGAAATTTCACCTGAATGTCTGGCGACTTCGAAGTCGCCTGGCAACACTTTTGCATCCAGGTAAGTACCTGGCAATGCGCAGGTGCTATTTCTAATGTCAGCCCCTACATTTACACCAATTTTCAACCTTATCCGAGTCACGTAAGTTAACTGCCGAAAATTCGCACCTTTGACAGGTCGCCACAGGTGAACGCATCCACTCACACCTGCCAGGCACCCATTTCTACGTTCCTCATCATCAGACGAACATCTCATGTGAAAACTGGCCTTTTCCGTATCACGTTCCCATTTACGTTGTGAGCCCACGGTCTATAGAGTACAGCAACGAAAGGAAGATCGAGTTACAAGGAACGTAACAAAAATAAACAGAGATTCTTATTGGGTACGGACATGACCTTGAAGTTAAGCCGATGACAGGCAGTGCCCGCGGCGGCCAAAGCCTGAAATTCCCAGGGGATAGAAATTTGACATTTACACAAGTTAGCACGTGTGAATTGTTTTTAAATATAATAAATAAATAGATGATTGCTTTGAAAACGTATGTAACATTTTGCAAAACGAAACTAAATAATAGAGGAAACTTTCTTGCAAAAATACTTAGTGAAAAAATGGTCTTTTCATTCCAGCCAAACCCGTTCTAGTTTCGTTGTTGGTTATGAACATAAGGATAAAAATTGCCGGTAGAATGTCAACAAGCGGATTGATGATGTAGATTTTAATTATAACAGGATTTTAAGCTATAAGTTATTCTATCGATTTTCATTCTGAAACATTGAATAGGGGGAAAAGTTTGTTACTTAATTAATCGCGGATTGACGTAGGGCAGCGAAGGAATCACTGTAATCCAAATAATTTAACCAACAATCGATCCTACAGAGCACTTTGTACCAAAAAGAAGGTTTTGGTTGTTTTGAAACATTAGAGCAGATGTAACCTCCGGAAGCTACGACCACGATCGTTCACCGAACGACAGATCCCGACGCAACCGGAAGTAATACGTCATCCGACTCGTCACTTCCCACAAAACCACTCCAACCAAAAGGCACGATACGTCACTCAAAACAGAAGGAAAATTCCAAGAAGAATAAGCATTGTGGAAAAATCATTCTGTCAACAATGTAACCCAAAGGTCACTCAAAAGAAAACCAATAACATTCAATAAATTATTAACAGTTTAGTATTAATTCATATGGTAAAGGTACAGAAGTGAAAGTAAAGGAAATAAGCCAAATTCAGTGCCGCGTTATCAGATTTACTATTATAGATGCTTTGTATTTTTAAGGCTTCAGTAAACATTTACTCTAACTTTATGAACTTCAAAATCAAAATGTACCATACAGGCATCTTAGGACATGAAAATACCAATCGTATTTTTATCTGGAATTGTACAATTTGCACACTAGAATATCCCTGTTTGAAATAGAGCAAATTAAGTATATGCTTAACATTGATTATTTAATTTTCAAATTTAATTTGTTTGAATAATTTTTCTTTCGAAATTCCGTTTTTTACTAAAATAAATTACTATTAGTCTGGTGAAATATTGATTAACATTGATTTATTAATTTTCAATCATTTAAACAAATTTCATTTTTTCAAATACATTTTTTCAAAATTATTTTTTTTTACCAAAATATTACTGTTTTATCGTTAAGTGACATAAATTTATTTTCAATTATTCACCAATCGTTAAAGTATTAAATTATTACTTATTTTCCACAAACTTCGATTTGTTTGAACAATATTTTTTCACAAAATATACTTCATAAAATTAAAATTAAAATAAAATATACTCCATAAATGTTATGGGATAATTAAGCGTTCCAACCTCAAAATCTCACAACTAGCATTACGTTTTAAAAAATAATCAATCGTATAAATATAATATTACTGACCCAATTAACACAATAATTTTTCCAGATAGTATTTCTTTTTCAAAAAACAAGAGTATTGAAATACTTTATGTGGTATTTGTAATCCGAGAGGAGATCTGTCATTGAAAAATAGAAATTCAAAATCCAACTCCGACCAAACCGTTTAATAAACTCGAGCAAAAGTTTTTTTCCCGGACTCGAGATCTTATCAACTTTCCTACAGACACTCTTGTTATCTGATGATTAAACTCTTATTTTCAGTATAAATTTATTTAATTTCAATCGCATGTAAACAAGTGGAATTCATCCCTAAGAAATTGCCACTTTTAGATAACAGATGGCGCCAGGCCGTTTCCGTGGCCGTACCCAATACAGGTTTTTAAATGTGAGGAAGGCGTTGCAGAATCGTTGTTATCGTTGTTTGTACGTTTTATTTGAGACGTACTGTAAGTGAATAATATTTAAATTTAATTTTCTAGCTTAAAAATTGAATCGAACGATTATAGTTCTACTAATCTTATTTAGTAAAAATCTGACAGTAAAAACAAAAGCAGCAAACACAAATAATTTATTTGAACATTTGAGTGAAAAAATTTGTATAGATACAAAATACTTAAATCTGAAATTAATATTCTAACTTTAAAGTTGAATTTGAACATTGAATCGAAGGCTATCTGAAATTAAAAGAAATAAATCTTAAAAATGAAAATATTTAAATGATAAGAATTTAATAAAATCTTGCTAAAAGCTAGCATTTATTTATACATTTTTATAAAATGTAAGAATGGACATTTTATAATATAATAAATAGTGTAATAGTAAAATAAATTCCAAACGTAGGTAAGTGAAGTAAACGGTGTTCATTAAAATTTTTTATTTTATTCCTGAAACAAGCAAAAAAGAATTTTTTAGGAAAGCGAAATAACAGTCCGTAAAATTAAATTCAGCTTATAAAGACAAAAACAATAGTTACTACCGAGCTGAAGTGTTTCTGAATTGAGAACAAAAAAGCACGGTTAAACCAAATTATCTAGTTCCGAGAAATAAAATGTAGAAGTTTACAATCTCAAAGAAACAGAAACCAAAAATTGCAATAGAGTCGCCTTTTCAATTGATTCTTTATTCCTGGGTAAGTTCCTAGAATATTTGACATTGCACGACGCACCTTACTTCGACCCTAATCTCAACTATACGTAGTGATATATATATCACATTCAATTTTATTAGTCTATTAAACAGTTATTTATGGATATGATAATGATGCGATATCGTAATCACAACTTAACAGTTCAGAAAGGGTACCTGTACTCGAGCAATAGACACTAGTACCATAATAATTTATAATGTTATACAGCACTCTTCATAATGATTATTTTTCCATTTTTTTCCGTGTGATATTATAACTAAACATTTTCGATCTTATCAAATCGTTCCATATCTTACAAAATTATAGTCCGTTCTTTCAAACCCCATGGAAATTTGTTTTAATCGTCTGAAATCATTTAAATCTTTCGATTTTAATTGATAAATTTTTAATTTTTCGAAAAAGCCATTGGAATATCTTTAAATAACCTAAGATATTTCACATTCTTTGATATCAGTTTTAATTATTGAAATATTTTGAAATCCCTTGAGATTTTTTCAAGCGCTCGCAAATTTATTGCAATTTTTAAAATACCTGCAAATTTTCAAAATTATTTGAAATGCCTTGAAATTATTTAAATCAATTGAAAATTCCTTGGATTTTTTTTAATATTCTTGAATTTCAAAATTCTTTAAAATCTTGGGAAACACCTTGAAATATTTGGAAACCTTTGAAATCCTATGAAAATCCTTAATTCTTGTAAATAAATTCTTTGAAATTCATAGAAATTTGATAAAATCCTGTAAAATTACATGAAATCGGATAATTTCTGAAACCCTTTAAAATTGTTTAAAATATATTTAGCGCTTTTAAAATCCCTTAAAATCATTGAAATCCTCTGAAATTATATCAAATCCCTTGGAGCCATTCAAAATATCCTAACACTACAAATCCCATAAATTCCTTCGATATCCTACAAAATTTTAGTAAATTCTTTAAGGGCATGTGATATTTAGAAAATTGTCGATTTTACCAGTTTTGGGTTCCCTCGGCTTTTTTTCTAGAATAATAAATATTTGTCTTAAAAATTTGGGAAATGATAGCGTACATGCTAACGGACGTCTCCACACACTTTTTTGTGGATTAATTAAAAAAAAGTTTTAATTTAGCAAAATGTGATTAATTTGCGTAGCGCTTAGGAAATAGTATCGATTTTTTCAGTGTTAGATTCCCCCGGATTTTTTCCTAGGATAAGAAACATTTTGCCTTCAAAATCTGGGAAATGATAGCGAAAATGCTAACGGACGTCTCCACACACTTTTTTTGTGTTTTTTATCAAAAATTTTTTGATATTGCTAACAACGTGCGTGTATATTTCGAGGTTATGTGTGTTACAATTCACCCGAGCGTTAATTCCAAACTACACAATATTTTTGGACGAAAACTTTGGACTCACAAATAAACATAGTAACTAATATCCCGGAACTAACCTTGTTTGCAGGCAATCAAAAAAGTTTATTTCATAAATAATTTCCAGATTATCGGAAAGGCAGAGATGAAAAACAACGGAACCCTACCGAAAAGAATCTTTTAGTACATACTGAAAAAAAATTCTTTAGCTCAAACAAGCTCAGAGAAATTCTCCACAGGCACTCAGGTAGATATTTTTAAAGGTCCAGGAAGCTCGTTTGAATGGTCTGAAGGCATTAAAATATCCTTTCCGAAATTGAAATAAGAATACGATCATAAATAACAAGCAGAGATTTCTCGTAAATGGAATGAGATACGTCAAAAAAGACAACATTTTTTAATTCAACTAGAAAATTGTATATCAGTATATAAGTTATAATTATAAATAAGTATAATGAGAAAATTTATCAATTAAAAAAAAATGTTAATAATTTGAAAGGAAATTTAAAAAGGGAGAGCGGATTAGCCACGACCAACTACTGTAAATAACTCTGTCCGCCCGGTACGTGCCGAATACAAAAGGAACATTATATTACCGTCGCACCACTCTTAAAACGACCACTAAAAGGATCTTGAAAAGGACCCAAATCTCTCAAACTATCTCCGACACTATTTTGTTTCAAATCGAATTTGTTTAAAGACTCAAATGGGCCAAGCTATTTCGCTAAAGAAAACTCGGAGATTTCTTTCGGTAGGGAACCTCAAAATAATGTATATGCAGAAAATTTTTATTTTGCACAATACATTTTTTTGTTATTATTCCTCAAAAAAGCGTCCGGGGACGTCCGTTATGATATTTTATAGCATCTCCGAATTCAGTTTTCACAAATTTTCATTTTCGTGGAAAAAAGCCGGGGAAACTGTAAGTATCACATGCCCTTAAAATCCCACTGAAAAGTTCTTAAATCGTCAAACTGCACTTTTACAATAAAATACAATTAAGTACACAGTAAAAATTGTAATTTTTTGATAAAATTTGTGATTGTAAAATTTTTTTAAATCGTCAGAATACTAGTAAAAACGAATTCGAGTTTCTAATAGAATTCTAGTAGAGGGGACCTTCACTCATGTACATAACTTTTCCTCATTCAGAAAAACTTTCTCCTGAAAATTGTCTTTTTAGTTCTAAATTTTATTTTTTGGTTGATAATTGAATAATTTACGTAAAAGGACATCCGTTTTGGTTGCGAATTCAACTGTTTTGCTAAAAATTCATCACTTTGTGTTAGAAATTCTGCTCTTTTCGTAGAACAGTAACCTTTTCTTAAAAATTGATATTTTGTTGCTGTTAAATCAACTGAAATCTTTTTTGGATGAAAACTATTTTTTCTGAAAATTTGTCTTCTTGATTTAAAATTTCATCTTTTTTAGTACAGATATAGCACGTAAGATGTAATGAAACCCATAAACATTTATGAGTCAGCAGTGTACTGGTCCATCAGGAGGCAGGTGACTAAAAACCTGTGGAGTGGCGGGAGGTAGCTCTAAGAAAACATCTAGAGGCTACTAATGTCACATGAAACGCTCAGACCGTGGTCTAAGGATAACATAAGTGAAAGACAAACTCCAAACTACACCATACTCCTTATTTTGTACCTAGTACAACATCGTCGCAAAATACTTTAAACGCCGCCTTGAATGAATTCATAATATCCTCATCTCATCAGGCCCTTGACTTAGTCCGTGGTTGATGATAATAAAAAAACTGTTCCACAAGAGAACAAAATTTAAAAAAATAGATTTAATAAATGCTCAGGCGTTTAGGAGCCTGGACTTTCTGTTACAGCTCCGGGGATCGATCCTTGGGTTGGCACCTCTGGAAATTTTTCCATGTACTTTTACTGAGGTTCTGCGAGTTCGAATCTCATCTTAAGTTATAGGAACCATCATTATGCACTTGACTGCAATCCAGTCCATGGATGGTGGCGTACAATAGTAGTATTATTGCGTATTAAGAGGAAGACGACGGTTTTTTTCGTGTCGAGTGCAATTTTTTTGGGACGAGTTGTAGGTGAGAGTACCGAAGGTGCCCTTACAGAAGAAGAGTTTAAAAATAGTTACGAAAAGGGCATCCTACAAGGCATGCACGATACTTTTTACACCAAGATCATGAAAACGCAGTAAGTTTGAACTTACCAAATTACAAAGAAAAACCTTTCATGCTGCATGAAACGTTTCATTAGACTAAAATTCTAGAAACGTTCGCACGGCATAAAATGAGGCTGTAAGTAGTTACTGATTTTTTTTATCGTTCAGTACTAATGCAAGCCAATTTGGAGGTTGCAAACCGCTAGGTAGCGCCAACTGCTCTAGTCAAAGTTCCGCGAAAATTTGAATCGGATATATGAAAAAATGCTCTTTTTAATACAAATTAATAATAAATGTTACCAGGTTATTCACAAAGTAAGTTAATACTTTAAGTTAGTTTGTAAAAGAAAAAATTGTAAAACTATTGTAAGAATGCTTCTGAAAAGAGGCATTTTCGTATTTGTGATGTTACGGCACTTCAAAGAAGAGTCATTTCATTCGTCTCCATTCATTCCGTTCATATCATTTGAAACACGCCATTTTACATTCAGCCCATAAGCATGAAATACCCTGTTTTCATGAGTGTTGTGAAACATAAATAAAATACATTCTTGACTAATCATACATACTGGAAAAGCCCCGTGTAGAAATGTTTGTACACAAATTCAACTCAAAAACAACAAATGCTTAAGAGATACTGAATTGTAACCATTTTAAGTCTGAGAATTTCTTTTTTTTATGCAGAAAATCAAATTTTCTAATTTAAATTTATAACCACAGATTTCCCAGGATAGTTGCATATTTTTCATGTAGCACAAAATTACTTTCAAATCAGTAGCGTAGCCCGGGGGGGGGGGGGCTTGGAGTATCAAGCCCCCCCCGGAAACTAAGTATTTTCATTATTCAATTCCCTTTTCCCCCACCCTTTGCCCATACAAAAACTCGAAGCCCCCTCCGAAAAAAATCGAAGCCCCCCCCCCCCGAAAAAATCCTGGCTACGCCGCTGCTTTAAATTCACGGCTTTCCCATATCGCTAGATACACTGTGTATATGTAACGTGTGTCGGTAGCCTGATTGTGAATACAATTGATGGAAACTATGAAATTTTATTTGAAACTACTCACCATTGGCCCTCAAAGCCGCGAGGATGCAAGTAATAAGCCTTTTCGGAACAGACTGATCCGTTACAGTTGGTAATACTGAACACATAATACGGGATGGATGCTGTCTGCTCAATTGCTCTGGCACGTCGGGATTGTAAGAGTGGAAATATTGAATTGCCTCCTAAACAAATATTATATATATAGACGAACACACACACACACACACACACACACACACACACACACACACACACACACACACATATATATATATATATATATACAGTGTACAAAAAGCTTTGATGATATATTTTCAATAGGGTGGTACAAAAAAAGACATTTTCAAATTTCTGCAATTAGACTGAAAAATATGGTAGGCTACATGCAAATAGAAATTCCGTATTTTTTTTTTTATTGAAAAAAACTAATTAATAGGACTCCGCATTTCACTTTTCTCTCTTACGGAGTAATTAACATATAAAATTACATTTATTTTTTCAACTGCAATTCTGCAATAGTAGTTATGATTGTATTTGTTTGAACCTTTAGGCATTTACTTGCATACGAATGATAATGCATTTTATCATACTTAGATGTTTTAATAATGCCATGTAAGAATTTAACAGAGTCAATTACCGTTATATCGCAATATTCAAACTCATATACTGGGCTTTCTATATATTTTCATCATCTAATATCAAACCGGTAGGCTTCTTCAAACCTTCTTAAAGGGTGTCAGAGGGAGAAATTAAATAAATTTAATCGGAAAGTACATAAAAAAAATATTTATCTTAGTTTTATTTTAAAAATTAGAAGATTATTTAGCAGCGGCTTTTTTATTGATTAAACAATAAACATTAAATGAATAATAATTATTAAATAATTAAAATCAATGACATTTAAAAAATGATTATTAATTATAATTATTAATGTTAAAAGATTATAATAAAAATTAATAAAAAGTTGAAATATTCAGTATAACAATAATAATAGGTTAATGAAAATTTAAATTAAATGAATTAAAATCAAATTAATTAAAATTTACAATTTTTCATGATTAATTAATAATTTAATAATGATTTATTAATAAATAATTACTAAATTTGTAATAACTAAATCATCTATTTATTCATAATTAATAATTTAATAATAAGTCATTAATAAAAATTCAATTAATAAATAATTACAATTAACAATGATAATTAAAATCAAATTAAGTAAAACTTAAAATTTTTCATGACCAATAAATAATGATTAAATATTAAGTAATAATAATTGATAATTAGTTAAATATTAATTATCCACTAAATTAAGTATTACTAATTTATTCAATCATTCATTTATCACATTGTGTCAATCGAATTTTACATTTCGTAAGAGATTCTTCAGTTGCTCTTTTTCACAAGTAATGAATGCTATTAATACAGAAGATGCCTGCAAGTGTCTTAGCAACTATTTGACATGCAGTGATGCTTTTTAGGCTATTAACCAGTGAAAGCTTGGCACTTCCAAGGGCGCTGATGATAAGGACGATTAACTTAACAGAATATTCCGGCTATAACCATCGCAACTCATTGCTAGAAGTCAAGAAGAACTATATCAGGCCTCGAGTGCACAACAAAAACAATTGTCGAGAATATAAAGTTCTACTATGTGCTGCATTGTGCCTTTGGATGTAATTCATTCCCGCATGAGTAGAACAACTAGATATTATGTGTCCTAGATGCTCGGGGCGTGCATGAAACGCTCTGTAGCTATTATCGGGAATGTCTTGGCTCCAAATGTAGCGACGGTATGCTTAAGTGGAAGTGACAACGTCTTGACATCCCGAAATGAAAACCCTCCTTACACGACTTGAAACCGGGTGATTTAAGCAAAATATATATTATATGTGCGTGTGTTCAGGATTAAAAACAAAACACCAAATAAGAAAACAACAAAATTACAATACCTGAATATTTTGCGGTAAGTCATTGACGGATTCGCTTAATGGATACTTGGATCTCAGTTCCGGAATCCAAGAAATTGCCATCTTTTGATTATGATTCTTGATATTCAATACTGCTAAGGCGTATCCGACAATACATTCCTCTTCCTCTTCTACAATCATGCAAAACTCTGGACTCAAAGTCAAGTAGTCTCCCACAAGTCTGTGTTTAATAAAAATGAATTAATTCAGTACAGTTTTTCAAACAAGTAAATTTTTTTCTCAAAACTGAGGTATGGATAAAATAAATAAAAATATATATTTCACTATTTACAATACTATCGAATTCGAAAACGCTCTAACGGCATCGAAATTTCTATTCGATTATTAAGTCCATACGTAGCGCCACCTTTTTTTACACAATAGTTATTAAACTGGCCCACCAAACTACAAAAAAGATTATCAACTAAATTGGTTGTAAATTATTCCTGTGAATATTTATTTTTTTCTAGTAAAATAAGGTTGAACGAAATTAGTCGGTTCCGTTTAATTCCATAGCTCAATTATTGTAATAAAATTTACTTATCCTCGAAGGATATAAGAACGAAATTTGCTCATCTACCTATCAGCAACTGCAGAAGATAATGTGCAACCAGCCATTCTATTGCAAACGGCGTAAACTGCATCTTCATCGGCCGGCAAATAAGGCCGAATAGTGTATATCTTGCTTGTAGGAATTTCCGGTGCTTTATATACAAACAAATCGTTTCCACTGTCGACGGGTATCAGTCTCTGTAAAAAGGAAATGTGTCTGTTACATAACTGTTATACATAGAATACTGAGTGCAGAAATCCTGCGGGCAAGACAAAAAAGTCGGCCACTAGTGCGCAATTCACAGACGTCTTAACTAAAATTTCAAGCATTTAAGCACACATGCATTAAAGATTCCATTTTTAATCATTTATCGAAAAATACTTAACTTAAAAATGAAGGTGTAACCAGGGTAAACAGTATTGTTTACATTTCAAAAGAGCCTACCTGAAGATCAGCTGTGAGGCCACCTCGAAATACCCAAGGCTCTTGATCTCCGCTCATAAAAGTTTCCTTCCACCCGTTCGAAAACCCTATCCCAAAAGTAGTTGCTTTAATTGCACAAAATGACAAGTTTATACATCAACATCTAGTGAACTAAGTAAATAACTCCCGCTACTTTAAAACTAATTTACGCCTGCATCATGCATTTAAACCAATGAAATGCCTTTTTGCTGGCAGATTTCATTAATTTGTAATAGTACACGCTCAACACTTGCTCGTTTTTAAATTAAACTAAAAATAATTATAAAGACTTTATAATTTATTATAAGCTTCATTCTTCTGCAAATTTGGTTTTAAATTTTTTTACTCTGTAAGAAGTGTTCAGCTTGTATTCGCGCATCAGAAGCACCTGACCTCATGGAAAAGAATGTGGTAGAGCAGGGGTCTTCAGCGAGGGGAAATTTAGTCCCAAATACTTATTTGTAAGATGTCTCGGTTCAAACACTACGCCGCCTCACTCAGCAGGGAAAATACCGTCTCACTCTTACAGCTGAGTAGAGGTTCGTGGTGGTGGAAACAAGACAATGTGGCAAATAAGTATTTGCCGCCGAATTTCCTCTCGCTGAAGAGCCCTATGGTAGAGACATAGATTATTCGGTTATGGCAGATTGCGCCTGAAATTAAACTTTTGTTACTCCTGGAAAGAATATTGTAGTCTGAAACTAAAACAAAATAAATTAGTGATAGCAAATTGGCAGGATGATTTAATCAATCATTCACGAATTCTGTGTGCTTATGTAGTTTGTTTTAGAAAAATATATATTGAGTAAGTTATTAAAATTATTTCTAATTTATTCTGCACTTTCAAATCAAGATTTCCTGACCGATTACATTTATCTTTAAAAATACGAGGACTATCAAGAGCTTATAAAATCCATTTTCCCAATTTTCTAAAATCATCCGAGGATATATTTCACATGGAACATTTCTTTAAATGTAAGGTGTGATTCTATAAAAATTAGTTCAAGTTTGTAGAAATCAATTAAAATCCAAATGCAAGTAGTTTGTATAAATTATTTACAAAAAGGAAAAAGTAAACGCCCACGTATTTAAATTTTCAAATTGAAATCCTAAGAAATCAACAGTTTATAATAATGTGAAGTATACAAAAAAGTAATATCCAAATTAACGATTCTAATGAAGAAAAATTACACATTTTTTAGCCTTACAAAAAATTAAACATTCGAAATTGAACAATGTCAAAGTCAAACGTTCAATAATAAAAGCGAAATACTAAATAGAAGCCGTAAAAATCAAGCAATTTTTATTTTAAAGACTTCAAGCAGAAAAATAAATCTAATTGAATATTCTACATATGGAAGAACCAAAATTCGAAAAATTGAAAAAGAAGCACTGAAAATTGTTCAAATAGTAATACTTTCAACTTAAAATGGTATAAGATTGAACGATTAGGATTGTCTCATTGATAAATTTTCAATCTAGTACTATTCCATTTAAAAATTTTTTAAATTAATTATTGATATATTGATTGAAAATTGTACCATTTTCAGCGATTTTAATTTTATACCAGATAGTTCGTATTGATTCAATTAAAAATTGTAATTTCTAACGTGATTTTAATTTGAAATGGTCTAATTTTTAAGATTTCAATCTTAGCTTATTAAATTTTGAATAAAGTGAATTTATAATCGCCTTGACGAATTTTTTTGCAAATATATATGTAGCATTTATGTAACAAAAATAAAAATGCGAAATTAATAATAGTATTTTGGAAGTTCAAATTTAATTAGTTACTCCAATTTTCTTTAAGTTTTGCATGCCAAAATCTAAATTTCATCAGCCTGAATCGATAAATTATGCCAACATTATTCGGGCTTCACATGTAAAACCTTTAAAGATATGTACAATTAACAAAAATGTTTAAAAATCCCTCTTTTTGGTACATTTTCAAAAAATTGTAACATGCACACAATTTTTTTTAAATTTTCTTAATTTTGAATTTTTACAATCAAAAACCAAACAGAAGAAATTAACCGATTTCAAAATATCTTTTTAGAACTTTAAGATACCAGATTACATCTTTTATTTGCTCGGCTCGGTTCAATTTATTTAGTGCAAAAGTAAAACTATTATACTTATTTAGCCTTCACTTCAAAATTATTAAACTATGAAAGATTTCAACTGGAAATTATACACAGAATTTTATATTCATATATTTGATCAATCTCAAACGCTCCTAATTTAAAATTGTAAAAAATTCAACACTTCAACCGGAAATTGTTAGACTTTAATTATTCAGAAATAATCTTGGAAAAGTTGACCTATTAATGATTTTAATTTGAAATAAATTATTTGGTTAAATCTATAAGGGTTCAAATAACACTTGTTAAAATTTAAAACAAAACATAATAATTACAAAGAATATTTAATTTATCCAGTTATTAACTCCTATCGACTTCATTTCTTGCCTTACATTTTTTTTACACTCCTTTCGAATAAAAACAAATGAAGAAAAAACTCGATATAATTAAAAAAAAATTAACAATGCAGAATTATGAGTCTTTCAAAATGTAAAATTGCCCATTGTAATTGAACCACCGCATCGTACAACGGGATATACAATATTTTGCGAGCAATGGCAAGGCCCCAGAGAGATTTTCAAAACATTATTAAAATTTAATGCTTAAAGTAAATACTCTAGAGAATTAAATTGCGCATCTTTTTTTCAAATGATAAAATATTGTAACTTCCTTCGTTTTTGAAATAATTGCAGAAAACACGACTTTTTCATAGCGTTAAATATTCGTATTTTGTAACTTCAACTTGCTCTAAATCAAAAACTAGTAAGACTTTTCACTTATATTTTCAATAAATTATGTATGAAATTATACTTTAGCTTGTACAGAAATTGAAGTTTATTTTTTTGTTATGAAAATAATTTATTTCTTTTTTCTGGGTAAGTGCATGAAGAACGTTTAAATATTTTCAATCGAAAAGTCTATCCAGGTAAGTTTTAGCAATCAAAAAATTCCAGTACATGAAATATTCAGTAGAATCTGTAGAAGTTTTTCGTAAAGTTTTACTTCAATTGAAGGAGCCGTTTATGAAGTACGAGTATTTCATTGTTGTGCGCACATAAGTTCTTATTGATGATGTATTGTTATGTTATACTATATATACTTTTATAAATATTACTCTGATTAGTATACAACTCTTAAATTATTATATTAAATGATAATTCGAATATGTAAACAGAAACGTGAACAAAATCAGCAACTAAACAAAGGAGGTCCATTTTTACGATCTTGTAAATAAAAGAGTCCAGAATAGTTTCGACCATCGAAGGTATAACATCCAAACTGAAAGAAACAAGAAAATTTGTACTGTAAAGAAGTTTCTTTCAGGGTTGATATGTTACACCGTCGAAACCGTTATGAACGCTTTTATTCACAAAGTCTTAATAATGGACCTCTTTTGTTAAGAATC
This sequence comes from Belonocnema kinseyi, assembly GCF_010883055.1. Lineage (NCBI taxonomy): Eukaryota > Metazoa > Arthropoda > Insecta > Hymenoptera > Cynipidae > Belonocnema > Belonocnema kinseyi. The sequence continues at coordinate 39,603,344 of NC_046658.1, forward strand.
TGATTTCGTTCGCGATTATGTTTACATTTTCGAATAAACAGTGTAAGCGTGCACACAAGCCAAAGAAGGAAGAAGGAAAAAGCATAATTTAAGGTTGTATACTGATGAAAAGAATGTTTATAAAAGAATATGTGTATAACATATGCAATGTTATAATTTCGAAATTTTTACAGTGATGTGGGAATTTGATTTTTCGGGAAAAGCGACTGAAAAATCCCGAAAAATAAAATTCCTGAAACTGTAAAATTCGTACATTGAAAAATAACCAATAATAAAATTCCCGAAAATATAAAAGTCCCGAAATATAAAATTCGAATTGGAAAATTCACGAAAAATAAAATAAATAAAATTCCAGACAATAAGATATTACCGAATTTTAAAAATCCCCGAAGAAAATGCCTGAATCATAAAATATCCGAACTAGAAAATTCCTGAATTTAAACAATTTAAAAAATTGTTTATTAAATATTATTTATTGAAAATACAATAATCGAATACATATTTCTGGATGAAAAGATTTGTTTGAAAATGTGCATAGTATTTGAAAAAAAACATTAAAAAGTTCTGAAAAATCGAATTTTTTATTAATAAAAAAAAAAAAAAATAATAATAAAAATAAATTTTGATAGAAATCGTTGTTGAATTGAATCCCGCAAAGTTTGTTTCAAAAATGTTATTATGTAGGTACGAAGAAAATTTAGGCAGAACATTTTTGTCTTTCAAAGCACACGTGTTTTTTAATGTATTTTTTAATACAATTTTTATAAAATTATTATTCAGGTGTCGAAGATTTCATTTTTTGGGAATTTTCATTCATCCCTTTCGGAATTTTTGTCAGTGGTCCCATATTTTTATACCTCCTCTTAAAATTATGTAATTTTTCAAAATAAAAAGTCAACATTTGAAAACATTTCAAAATCATCAAAAATATCTATTCTCTTTTAAATTATTTCAAATCTTTTAAAATTATTTCAAATCTTTTAAAATTATTTTAAACATTTTTCGGAACTTTTAAATATCTTTTAGACTGATTCCTATTTTTCCTAACATTTTTGTAAAATCCTGCACACAAAATTGTTTTAAGAGCTTCCAGATTTTTTCTAATATTGTAAATCTTTTGAAATATTTTTTAACATTCTCTTTGAGTTATGTACTTTTTCAAAATAAAAAATCATTTTAATTCTACCCAGAAATTTTTATTGTTTTCCTAATGTTTCAAAATTCTTGAGGAGCTCCAAATTTTGTTCTTTTCTTTGTAAAATTCAGAAACCTCCAGCTTATTTGATTTTTTTCTAATTTAATGCTTATTTAACTGTTCTTTAAGAATCAAAATGAAATACTTTTAGCTTCGAAATACAAATAAAAAAATTAAACAATTATAATAGTAACATTCCAAGCTTAAATTTGTCACTCTGAAATAATACTTCAAAAAGATTTTAAAATTGCGTTCATTTAAGAAGCCATAAACTCGAACTTTACACTTGTGTCACTACTAAGGCTTTTCAATTAAATAAGTTCAAATTTTAACGTTAAAATATGTAAATTTTATCATTTTGAACAGATCTAGAATCACCTTGTAAAATCAATCACTGTTTAGTTTTTAATACTCGAACTGCAGTTCAATTTTCAAATTTACTTTCATTTTCTGATTTGTCCCGGTCGCGAGTCTAGCTTAATATTTAAAACTTTCATTTTTTTGAAATTGCAATTTTTCGGTTGTAACTTACGGGACAATAATTTTATTACTTGAAAGGTTTTCTACAAATCTTGTTGATAATTTCTATATTCTCATCAAAAATGAGAAGGTATTAGTTTTTTTATGAAAAATAACTTTTTCGGATTTTATCAAATGTCGACGTTTTGAGGCCCCGTGAGTCAGAAAAACAAGTTTTTACGTCGGGGTCTGTTTGTCTGTCCGGCGTCGTCGTTGTTGTCTGTACACCGGATAATTTTCGAAAGACTAGTCCGATTGGATTAGGCTTTGACACACTGTTCGAGAGAGAAAATTTTTAAAATCCAAAAAACCAAACGAAAATGGACATTTGAAGCAAAAATAGCTTGATATGGAAAAAAGTCAAGAGGCGAAAAACGCTACTTTTTCAAGGCCCAATGATTATTTTATCACATACTCATCCATACTGAGAAGAGTTTTATACGAAAAATGATTTTCGCGAATTTCATTAAATTTCGACGTTTTGAGGCTCCTTGAGTCAGAAAATAAAGTTTTTACATCGGTATCTGTCTGTCTCTCTGGCGTCTACGTCGTCGTTATTGTGGTTGAGGTTGTCTGTATATCGGATAACTTTTGAAAGAATAGTCGGATTGGATTGTGGTTTGACACACAGATTTTTTTATTTTAAGAATTGTATGTAAAAATTGTACTAATTTTATTTTTATAACAAATATTTTTCTTCAATTAAATATTTGCAATAAAAGAGTTTTGAAGAGATTTTTTAAAAATCTTTCGGGGAATAAAATTAGTATTTATAGGTCGACAAAAGTTTGTTTTCTTTACCAAATTTGACTTTCGTCTACATTTTTCCAGTTTTTTTTTACTATAGTACAATTTACGTTTGCATCTCGGGCGAAGAAATCCATTCTATTCTTTGACAAATATTCTTTGTAAATCAATATTTTTCACAGAAAATTACCCTGAGTGACAGAACGAAATTGGAAACAATAAGAGTTAATTTATTCAGGAACAAGCTTTTTGAAAAAAATGACCTTGAGTGAACCTTCAATATATATTTGTTAATTTTAAAAAAAATCAGGCGTTATTTTCTTACAAAAAAAAATAATTTGTGGGGGGGGGGGGGCAAATAATCAAAAAATAAATAAAACTTGAAGTTGTATGACTTTAATTTGTAACTAAATGATTTGAGAGGATTCAATCTAAAATTATCGAACATTTTCCATTCAAAAATTCAGATGAAATATTTAAATAGCTTTAAATTTGCAATTATTCAATATATTCTGAAGACTACAAATTTAAAATGTCTAAATTATTAAGGTTTTAAAATTTTTTGAAATTGCTGTTCTGGAGACTATTATAGCACTTATTCTTTTATTAAGAAATCACAACCAAAATTGTTTAAAAAAAGTTTTTAAAAGAGTTTTAAAAACCTTAAAAAATGTCAGATGTTTTAATAGTTCAATATATGTGATAGAATCTCTTTAAATATGAAATTAGTCTATACTTTTTCATGTTTGAGCTACAATTATTCCATTTTAGAGTTATAAATTACAGTCGTGAAAACCCAATAAAATGTTTTAATTAATTTATATATAAAACAAAAAACCTTTGTATAATTCAACCTAAATGAAGCTGCAAAAATTCAATTGGAAATTCACTGAATTCAAGGTATAGTTTAAAAAGAAAACTGAAAGCAAAGGATCGACTTTCAAAAGAAGCGAAAGAAAGTGACTCGCTGGATTGCAAATGAACATGGA
>NC_046658.1:39606893-39608085 GCF_010883055.1 Belonocnema kinseyi
ATTCAAGTTCCTAAACTGAAGGCCTAAAAATTTGCAAATTTTACAATTAGTGTTACGTAAATTGTATTGGTATCTTAAAAGAGTATAAATAGTTCTTAAATTGGTTTTTAAATTTTCTGCAGTTTAGCTTTTTTACATACCTAGATGTCAAAAAAGCCTACACAATTTTTTCAAATTTTAATCACTTATTTTCTAAGAGAAAAGCACCCCTGTTTACCAGTCACTGAAATGCATTAGAAAAAAATTGCCAAGACACAAGAATAAAAATTGGATGTATAGCGAATTTTTAAATTTTTAATTGAGATTATCTTTAACTTTGTGATATAAAAAATTTCCATACACATTTCTTTTTAAAAATACTGTAGAAAAAAATCAACACGATCGAGCGCCGAAATTATAATTAGAGGAAATTTTCTGTAATTGTATGGGGACGGCTGAAATATCCCGAAATATAAAATTCCCGACTCGGTAAAATTCTCTGTCCCAAAAAAATACAATCCCAAAACTAATAAAATTCCTGAACAGTTTATAATATTAACGAATTTGAAAATTCCCAAATAATAAGACACCCCAAATAAAATTGTTTCTTAATCAATATTAATTATTTATTAAAACTACGATAATAAAATATTGTTATCAAATAAATTTTTGTTTAATATTTAAAGTGTTAAAAATTATTGTTTGAATTTAAAACTAAAGTTATACAAAAAATTTTGCCGACAAATTAATATATAAAAACACGTGTTTTTTAAATAACATTTCGATTTTTCAGAAGAACTTTTGTGATTTAAAAAATACCATATACATTTTCAACCAAAATAACTTATCCAGAAATATATTTTGTTTTAATTATTATTTTAAATTTAAACAAAAATGTTTAAATACTTCAAACATTAAAAAAGTTGTATCTTTGGTATAAATATTTTATTATTTCAATTAAAAAAAAATTGTCAAAGAAAAATGCTTTCAGCACTTGTTTATCTTGAAATGTCTTTCTATAATACTTTTTTTAAAATAAAAAATATGATTTTTCAAGAGCATTTTTTTTTATAATTAAAAAAAGACTGTACCGAAAACCTGGATCATCCTGTTATCGAGGAGCTGTTCACGAAAATTTTTCTCTTGTGCTTTCTTAATCCGGGCTTTCAGGAGTGAGTACTCGAGATAGATAAGATTTGATGCATTTTGCTCA
>NC_046658.1:39608185-39611085 GCF_010883055.1 Belonocnema kinseyi
GGAAGACTTAAGATGCATGCTTTTGTTCATGTGCATAACCTTTCTTGTCCCGATATCAAGGGATCTGAGCTCGTTCTTCGTCCATGGGACTACTCCAAATGAATAGAGTACTACCGGGACGGCAAGCATGTTCGTTGCAGATACTTTGTTCCTCGCCGGCAGTTCGGAAGACCAAATCTGTCGGATGAGACGTTTGTATCTGCTTCGGAGAGTATCCTTTATAGATGTCACATCCCGAATGCGGCTCTGTGGCACGCCCAGGTATGCATAAGTCTCTCCAGCGCAAAGGTGTCGTATAGCGCTTCTATCAACGAGCTCAGGATCTTGAGGGATGCCATTAAGTTTTCCTCGCTTCAAATAAACCTTGGCGCATTTGTCTAACCCAAATTCCATTCCTATTTCCTTAGTATAACGTTCGACAATCCCTAGAGCTAGATGTAGTTGCTCTTTGTTTTTAGCATAGATTTCAAGATCGTCCATGTAAAATACATGAGTGACCTTGTACTTTCGATCAGCAGGTTTGCCGCACAAGTACCTGTCGGAATGGCGAAGTGCTAGAGATAGTGGCAATAATGTAAGGCAAAAGAGAAGTGGGCTCATGGTGTCGCCCTGAAAGACACCTCTCTGAAAGGTGACCTTGTTAGTTCTCACACGATTTTTTCCAGATGAGATAGTAAATCTGGTTTTCCAAAGCGGCATCAATCTCTCTATTCACCTAACTATTTGCGGATGAACCTTTAAGATTTCCAAAAGACAGATGATAAGTTTATGGGAGGTCGAATCGAAAGCTTTCCGATAATCAATCCAAGCCATCGATAGGTCACGCTGGTAGAATGCTGCATCTTTGAAGACACATCTATCGATGAGCAGGTTCTCCCGACATCCGGCTACGCCTTTCTTTGAGCCTCGTTGTTCATACATTTTTTGCCACACAGGTTCAATTGCCTGAAAAATCCTATCATTCAGGATAGCTGTGAATATCTTATGAAGTGTGTTCAGACAAGTTATTGGCCTGTAATTCTTCGGGTCAGCTAAGCTGCCTATTTTCGGCAGAGGTATTGTGCGTCCTTTCACTAGCCACTTCGGAATCGGCTCTTCCGACTTCAAATATGAGGTGAAAATACAGGCTAAATGCTGATGGGTTGAAGAAAACTTCTACCACCAGAAGGTTTTGATACAAGCTGGTCCCGGTGCGGAATAGTTCATCTCTCATAACTTCTTGAAGCTATTTATATTTTCTGAGTCTTCGTCCAGTCTATGCTGCACGTCGTAGACTTCTCTTCAAAATACTTCGACCTCCTCTGGTTTGGGTGGGTGTTCGACAGTAAATGAAGGGTCTTGGAAGAGTCGAGATGGGTCAAATAGAAACTGTTGATTTTCTCTGACCCACCTCTCCCTCCGCTCTACACTTCTCTTAGCGTCAGGTAGTATCCGTATTCTCTCAACAATATGCTGCCTGATGGTCAGCAGCTTTGAATGTTAAATGTGTGATAACGGGTCCGGCGTTCGCGCGCGAACTTTCGAACCTTGGCGGTAAAATTCCTGCCAGATGTGATGTAGTCAATCACACACTGAATGCGGGACGCATACTGTCTTGCCCAGCCTATCTTTATGGCAAGTTGGTGATGATGTTTCTCCGGGTCACAAAGCACCGCCCTTCCTTTATCGCATGCCTGCCCGAGGTTGGTCTTAGTGTCGCCTCTCCTTCTCTGTTGCAGGCTTGTTCTAGCTGTGGTAGAGTAGGCGTTCCGCTTACATAGCCCCTTTTTTTGGAATAGTTCAGCATGGTTTCGCAGGCGTTGCTGCGAAAAGTGCGATAGCTCCGGGTGTTTCTCACACAACAGAGCATGCAACCGTGCCATGTAACCCCGTTCAGGGGCCACACTCGCATCGTAGCACTCTAGCAAGTCGTGATTCAGTAGCTCCGTGCACCCAAAGGTCGCGAGATCCCGCCGATCCATCGCATTGAATCCATTTTCATTGGCTTCCCCAGCTCTAGATTGGTCGGCATTGTTGGCCGACCCATTGTCGGGAGCCCTGCGCGTTCTGTTGTTTTGAACCGCACTTACTACAACTATGTTTGGTATTGACATTGTTGTTCCCACGAGAAGTTAGGGGAAGGGGTTCGTCCATCCTTGTAGAGCCCCGCATGCAAGGATAAGGTTGCATAATCTGAGAGTTCGCCCGGTATCCCCGAGTCACCGTTCTAGACACCTGACCCAGGTGCCATTCAGCTTTCGGCACGGTTTTCACACCTTTATTTTTGTAACCATATTCAGCAGAAACCCTTGGTACAGGGACCCTCTATCCGCAACCGGGGGACGCGTTCGGTGGCTTTGTCATAGGCCCTTCGGTTTGATTCTAGAGGAATCAAAACCGAATATATATATATTCGAAAATGTAAACAGAAACCTGAACAAAATCAGGTACTAAACAAAAGAGGTCCATTTTTACGATCTTGTAAATAAAAGAGTTCAGAATAGTTTCGGCCATCGAAGGTGTAACATACAAACGGAAAAAAACAAGAAAATTTGTACTGTAAAGAAGTTTCTTTCAGGTTTGATATGTTACACCGTCGAAACCATTATTAACGCTTTTATTTACAAAATATTAATAATGGACCTCTTTTGTTTAGAATCTGATTTCGTTCGCGATTATGTTTACATTTTCGAATAAACAGTGTAAGCGTGCACACAAGCCAAAGAAGGAGGAAGGGAAAAGCATAATTTAAGGGTTGTATACTGATCAAAAGAATGTTTATAAAAGAATATATGTATAACATAATAATATATCATCAACAAGAACTTTTTTCAGCAAAAAATTTATGTAAATTCGATAGATAATAACATTTTCCATATCCAGATACCTATACCTGGATCAGGCGCAGCTCCAGAGAAGTG
>NC_046658.1:39611185-39622645 GCF_010883055.1 Belonocnema kinseyi
ACCGCCTGGGAATACCGCGTGCTGTACTTGGATTCGGTTTTGATTCCTTCGGTTCGGTTTTGATTCCTCTATAATCAAACCGAAGGGCCTATGACAAAGCCACCGAACGCGTCCTCGCGTTGCGGATAGAGGGTCCCTGTACCAAGGGTTTCTGCTGAATATGGTAACAAAAATAAATAGGCAGTCGCGGACAATTGTGCAGGGGTGGTCCCGAAAGAATTAACCCCCAAGCGGAGGTGTGAAAACCGTGCCGAAAGCTGAATGGCACCTGGGTCAGGTGTCTAGAACGGTGATTCGGGGATACCGGGCGAACTCTCAGATTACGCAACCTTATCCTTGCATGCGGGGCTCTACAAGGATGGACGAACCCCTTTCCCTAGCTTTTCGTGGGAACAACAATGACAACACCAAACATAGTTGTAGTAAGTGCGGTTCAAAACAACAGAACGCGCAGGGCTCCCGACAATTGGTCGGCCAACAATGTCGACCAATCTAGAGCTGGGGGTGCCAATGAAAATGGATTCAATGCGATGGATCAGCGGGATCTCGCGACCTTTGGGTGGACGGAGCAGCTGAATCACGACTTGCTAGAGTGCTGGGATGCGAGTGTGGCCCGTGAACGGGGTAACATGGCACGGCTGCATGCTCTGTTGTGCGAGAAACACCCGGAGCTATCGCACTTTTCGCAGCAACATCTGCGAAACCATGCTGAATTACTCCGTAAAAGGGGCTATGTAAGCGAAACGCCTACTCTACCACAGCTAAAACAAGCCGGCAACAAAGAATAGATGAAAGCGATGCTTTACGACCCGGAGAAACATCAACACCAAAGTTTCTCTCAAGCCTAAAGATCTGGCTGAAATGGATGACGAGCTTCGTGGACATTTTTTCGAAGAATCCGACCTCTGGACTATCAGTTGTCTGTATAATGAAGCGAGAGCTTTGGCCGATGCGAACCGTAAAACAAAATCAACAGTTGATCATTAGACCAAAAGCCGAATGCACCACCTTGCCATAAAGATAGGCTGGGCAAGACAGTACGCATCCTGCATTCAGTGTGTGATTGACTACATCACATCTGGCAGGAATTTTACCGCCAAGGTTCGAAAGTTCGCGCGCGAACGCCGGACCCGTTATCACACACTTAACATTCAAAGCTGCTGACCATCAGGCAGCATATTGTTGAGAGAATACGGATACTATCTGACGCTAAGAGAAGTCTAGAGCGGAGGGAGAGGTGGGTCAGAGAAAATCCACAGTTTCTCTCTGACCCATCTCGACTCTTCCAAGACCCTTCATTTACTGTCGAACCCCCACCCAAACCAGAGGAGGTCGAAGTATTTTGGAGAGAAGTCTACGAAGTGCACCATAGACTGGACGAAGACTCAGAAAATATAAATAGCTTCAAGAAGTTATGTGTTGCCCTCATAACACCTGATCAAGAATGCCCACCCATCACTACCGAGGAGGTGGAAAAAATATTAAGAGGGATGAACTATTCCGCACCGGGACCAGTTTGTATCAAAACCTTCTGCACCTTTCTGCCGAAAATAGGCAGCTTAGCTGATCCGAAGAATTACAGGCCAATAACTTGTCTGAACACGCTTTCGATTCGACCTCCCATAAACTTATCATCTGTCTTTTGGAAATCTTAAAGGTTCATTCGCAAATAGTTAGATGCATAGAGAGATTGATGCCGCTTTGGAAAACCAGATTTACTATCTCATCTGGAAAAAATCGTGTGACAACTAACAAGGTCACCTTTCAGAGAGGTGTCTTTCAGGGCGACACCATGAGCCCACTTCTCTTTTGCCTTACATTATTGCCAGTATCTCTAGCACTTCGCCATTCTGACGGGTACTTGTGCGGCAAACCTGCTGATCGAAAGTACAAGGTCACTCATGTATTTTACATGGACGATCTTAAGAACTATGCTAAAAACAAAGAGCAACTACATCTAGCTCTAGGGATTGTCGAACGTTATACTAAGGAAATTGGAATGGAATTTGGGTTAGACAAATGCGCCAAGGTTTATTTGAAGCGAGGAAAACTTAATGGCATCCCTCAAGATCCTGAGCTCGTTGATAGAAGCACTATAAGACTCCTTTGCGCTGGAGAGACTTATACATACCTGGGCGTGCCACAGAGCCTCATTCGGCATGTGACATCTATCAAGGATACTCTCCGAAGCAGATACAAACGTCTCATCCGACAGATTTGGTCTTCCGAACTGTCGGCGAGTAACAAAGTATCTGCAACGAACATGCTTGCCGTCCCAGTAGTACTCTATTCATTTGGAGTAGTTCCATGGATGAAGAACGAGCTCAGATCCGGAGGAGGCTGCTGAAACACTCGGACTTGACTTCAGTATTATGGGTGAGAAAAATGCATTAAATCTTATCTATCTCGAGTACTCACTCCTGAAAGCCCGGATTAAAAAAGCACAAGAGAAAAACTTTCGTGAACGGCTCCTCGATAAGAGGATGCATGGTATCTTCCACAGAAACGTGAAGGATCAGTTAATGTCTCGTGAGCTAACGTTTGCTTTCCTTAAATCGCCCGGATTGAAGTCTGGTACGGAGGGTTTCATTTTTGCATGCCAAGAGGGTGTCATTTCCACCTTCACATATCGTCGTCACATTTTAAGCCAAGACATTCCTGATGATAGCTGCAGGGCGTGCCATGCACTCCCCGAGCATTTAGCTCACATACTATCTAGTTGTCCAACTCACCCGGGAACGACCTACATTCAAAGGCACAATGCGGCACTAAGAGTGCTTTATTACCATCTTTGTCACTCTTACGGCATTAACCTTAATATCGCTCCTCTAAATGCTCCTAGGGAAATCGAGTCAATTGTCGAGAATGGGAAGTGCCGCATATACTGGAACTTTATATTCTCGACAATTGTTTCTGTTGCTCACTCGAGGCCTGACATAGTTCTTCTTGGCTTCGGGAAGCGAACCCTGTTCGTTATCGAATTTTCGGCGCCAGCTGACAAAACCATCATAACCAAGGAGAATTAAAAGAAAGAGAGGTATCGAGACCTTATAAGGGAGTTGCAACGATTGTACCCGGAATATTCTGTTAAACTAATCGTCCTTATCATCGGCGCTCTTGGAGGTGCCAAGCTTTCACTTGCTAATGGCCTAAAAAGCATCCCTGCTTGTCAACAATATGCTAAAACACTTGCGGAAAAAATGCAGAAGGCGGTAGTCCTTGGGTCGTCCGTGTTCTTAGGGTGCATGAGGCTTTTGCTGGATCGTCCTATTGATTCTTTTAAAGACTGTAACCACCTATCTCACGGTAGTGAGACGTGGTTGTGGCTGAAATTTTACCGCGATTTCGCTGGGAGCGGGTGCAATTTTCCAGAGTAGCACCCGCTCCCGACGAAATCCTGCGGTTGTCCTTATGAGAAATTTTTAATTATATATACACAATTTTACGGTAAGTCACAAAATACTGGGGGGTCGGTGATCGCCGGTTCGCCAGCATTGTGGATCCGCGCGTAACCTGGATGACAGCCTTACCTCCTGCGCCTAGTGGTTTATAAGTCTCTGCTACCAGTTCAATCTCACGGTACTTCGCGCACAACAATTAAATCCTTGTATTTGATAAACGGCTCTTTCAATTAAAGTAAAACTTTCCAAACTACTTCTACAGATCCTACTGAACATTTCGCCCATTGGACGTTTTTGATCGCAACAGCTTTCCTGCCTACCCAGAGAAAAAATTATAACTCTTTTCATAACAAAAAAAAAAACTTTAATTCATATACAAGCTAAAGTATAGTTTTATGCATAATTCGTTAAAATTATAAGTTAAAAGTCCCACTAGTTTCTGATTTAGAGCGAGTTGAAGTTAAAAAATACAAACATTTCACGCTATGAAAAAATCGTATTTTCTTCAATTATTTCAAAAACGATGGAAGTTACCACATTTTTCCATTTGAAAAAAAGATGCGCAATTTAATTGTGTATAAGAATATGTACTTTAAACATTAAACTTCAATAATGTTTTGAAAAGCTGTCCAGGCCGTCCCACTCCTTGCAAAATATTTTATGTCCCGTTCTACGATGCGGCGGTTTAAATTGCAGACATTTTAGAGAACTTTAAAATAAACTCGTTTAATCTCACATTTGAGCATATGGTATCAAGTGAAATGTAAGATAATAATTAAGAAGTATTAAGAAAGGTGGCTCTGGTCCTAAATTTGTATAATTATGAATAAAGTTTTTTTTTCATAATTAATATTTGTTTGCTTTTTTCATAATTATTCAAATTTAGGATTAGACACACCTTTCCTAGTGCTTCTTATTTATCATCCCAAATGTGTAACTCAATGTGGTGCTTCATGTGAAAATAAGATAAGCGTCGGTAATGTAGGTATCTGGTCACGTGACTCACTTGTCACATGGCCTTAAAGTGATTCATTGTCCGTTTTTCCGATCCAGTTGCCATTCTGGACTTAAATCCTTTAGAATTATGACATTAAAATGCAAAAAAGGGAAACATGAATGAATGCAGATATGTATTAGACTTAAATAAAGAAATTTGGCCCACGGGAAAAATATGTGAATACGCGCGAAGATTCTTGCTATACAAAATATTTTACATAATTTAATGCCAAGCCTGTAACCTTTACCAATATACCATGATCCAAGAAGCTATGGTCCCGCAACTTGGTGGTACGAAACACGTACAAGCCGCATCTCGTAAAGTGACCTCCATATTGGTTACCATGACAGTGCAGAGACGCTTTTCTAACGATTCAAATAATTTCGCGTCATGATGTAGCACAGCGTTTCTTAAACTTAAATACTCAAAAGATTATGTATTCCTGATTTAAGGTCTAAAAAGTTTGATCAGGCAAAGTTATCCAGCTTAAGGGCACTATTTGTGAAACTTACACTAACTTAAAATTGGAGCGGGCACGGCTTCGGATTGAGATAAAAAATTCAATTTTTAGTTTTTAATAAGTTTAAAAACACCTCCCGTGAGAAAATGAAATTTTTGTGTGATGGTGTCGCGGTGTAACAAACTGTTTGTCACTTTTTTGATTTTGGAAATAATTAAATAGGATTATTTGTATATTAAATTAGACACTACCTGAAATAAATTATTTTGGCGAATAAAAACCAAACTAGTTACATCACGAAAGCATCGTAAAAAAATGATAAAATTTAAAAAAATTTAAGTTTTAGATCAGGATGAAACTGGTATTTTACTTCAATTAAATTCGATTTTTCATCTCAGTTATTAAGAAACGTTTAAGAAGAGAAGCAGTACTTGTAAAACCTCCGAAAATTACAAAAATTGAAATAATACGCTTAATGGGGGTCCAGTACAGCAAGCACATTGTATTATATTGTATTATTATAATAATCACAATAATTCTTCATTATTATAATCAATGATTCTAGTTTTAATCATTTATAATTAATTTTTATAATAGTTAAAATAATAAGAACATTACTTTAGCAGACTTTATACAATTAGTGCAAATGATTTAAAATAAGTTCAGTAATAAAAAACACACAAGAAAATTTGTATACTTTCTTCGTTATTTCCAAAATCGGCCGTGTGCATACTACGAAATTATAATTCTATAAATGTGTTGTAAAGCACTTACAATTTTGTAATAGCACGCGTTTCCCGTTTTTATATTCTTCATAAATATAAGTGACATGTTTCTGATTTTCATTTTAGCTTTATACGATTATTTATAAGACTGTTTTCGAGTTTTGCTACAATTTGCACATGCAGCGTTTAACACGGTTTAAACTCCCACCTAACGTCCTTTTAAAAATGGAGGTCACTTTACGAATCTCTACGGGCCATGTGATTGGTTCACTTTTTTTAGTTGCGCGTGGCGAGACCATAGCTTCTTGGATCATGGTAATATATAATGCCTTGTTGAATATGAAATAATTAGTCTTTTAAAAAATAGGAAATTAAGCTCTTGCAAGGTGACAGACTTGCCAGATTGCGCGCTATGCGTTGCTACTCAAAGTTAGACGAAACTCGTACATGTGTAGCTGCCTTGCGTAAAGGTTGTCATCGTGGATGGAAATCTGCCAAACGCTATAAACAATACCAAAAAAAAAAAAACACAAAAACTTATGGTTAGTCAGTGCGCCAAACAATGTTCTTTCCTTATATATATACACTCTGGAGGAAAGTATTCGTCTTCTGCTTTGGAAGACACGAACTTCACACCTTATTGTAGCGGCAGCTTACTTCTTTCTGGGATCGGATCCACTAATCTCCATCATAATACCAACGAATACATTCCTGCCAGGCTTAACTGCAAAAGAAAGTCAGTTTGATATTGCTGCTGCTGGTAAATCAGATTAATTGAAAGTTACGCTTATTTAATTGTTTTTAAATATGTTGTTATCTTTAATGTTCTTTCAAACATTCTTTAATTAAATATGGTTATTGTATTGGGAGCCATATCTATTGTAAACTCACAATAAGTATTCAAAAGTTTTATTTATTTCGAAAATCATTACTTTGCATAGCGCCTTTATTGAAAATTCGAGTTTCGGTACCTGTAGAGCGGTTTGAAACACGGTGTTTGCACCCCAATGGTTGACACATTTTGTCTTCGAGTTTCGGTACCCGTAGAAAGCGGGTTCAAACACAGTGTTTGCTTCCCTAGGATTGAAACATTTTTTTCAGCTATAGGGTAGACAGGTAGGTAGGTATGGTAGACAGGTAGGTAGCTATGGTCTACAGGTACCTTAAATCGAATTTACAATAGATTTGCTATAAAAAATAATATGCATTACGAGGAATGTAACAACTACTGTAGTTAAGCAAAACCGTATGAAATGGTTTTGAAGTTACAACCCAAAAAGCAATTGAAAACTCAGAAATTCTTTAGAGGGTAATATCAAAAGAAGATTATCAGAATTAAAATTTCTCAAGTGTTTAAATGACTTTTTGGGCGAATCCATTTACGTATGAAATCGTTAGAAAACTGGCATACCAAAACATCGATTAAGGTCAATAATATCGACTTGAGATTCAAAATTATTTTCATTTTATATAATTAAAAATTCCTAAATTTATCGTAAAATTGAGAAAGAAAAGTATCGTGATTTTCAGCTACATGTAATCGCTAATATCTTTGAAGGAGACTACTTCAGTGCACTATCCTTCTGTTTAGCGTTGAACCCATAGAGCAAAACACAAAAATAGCATGGTATATAGTCCAGGCATCTGGTAGTTTTGTTCCAGAAAAAATCCTAGTTGCAATGTTTTTAATGAGAAAATTTCGTTAAGGGTTCCTTTTTGACATATCAAAAATGCTAGAACAGATCAATTGCCGAACCGGGGTTTTTTTTTAAACAGTTCTAAAAGTTACTTTTGCGTGGACGGATAATTCCCATTGCATTTAAGAGTCGAATGTCCAACAGAAAAAAAGAAAGAAAACAAAATTCTGAACAAATTTGGTTTAAAAGATAATCCGCTAATTTCTATTGGTTCCGAGTTATGATATATTGAAAAATCCTCATTTTTTGGATTTTCAGCGAAAAATCACTAAGTTTAAAAAAACACTGTGTTTCTTCGCACATAATTACTGCACGAAAAAGTGTTCACAGGTGAGTGAAACTAGACTCAATTTGCTGTAATTATAAAAAATAACAATATCCTAGCTACACTCCAAAAAATAAAAAAAATTGTACCGCTTAGAATGGTAAAATTACCAACAAAAAATTGGTGCAATTTTGCTAGAAGGTCCAACCAATCTTGTAACTTTACTACTTTTAGACTGACAATCTAACAAGGCGTTGTAGAAGTACAGTTTATGCTTGTGAATCGGTGACTTTCAGAGTAGGTAATAAATGGACAGAGTGTTAAATTTGTTGACGCTGGTAAAAGTACAAAAACTGTTCAAATTCCTTTTTCCAACGTAATCTCATGTCTTTAAATTTGATCATTTATAACACGGCGTACTTGCACAGCTCTGAACGCAGTATAATTACACGTAATTGTAAAGCTTCAAAGTTGCAGAGAATTACGAAAAAATGGTAAAATTAAAATTATGTGTGAAAGATCGTGTTTCACAATGGTATAAATTATGGAAAAATTTATTTGGAAAATTGATAAAAAATATTAAACAAGAATTTTTTTATTTAAAAAACTACTTTCTGCTGTATTGCTTATTTAAAAAGGAAATTTACCATTTCTAGTCAAATTACCATTGTTCACATTTCTCATGCAGATGCTGAAATTACCATGTTGAATAAAAACATGAATGTTTTTGGTTAGAATAACATCACTTAAAATTCATAATGCATTTGTAATTTTACAGAATCTGTCTGGAAACTTACATAACCTGAAAATTAAATTCTATACTGAAAGTGAATATTCGTTATTGTCAGTGAAAACGTTACTTTGAGAGTAGGTAATAATCGGACTTACTCTGAATGTGGTAAAATTACCAGAAATTTTTTTATAGTGTATTATAGATCATAAGTTATGACCCCTTAAAGTTGGCCATTTTTGCCTGTTTTTACGGGCAAAAAAGTGGACCTTAGTTTTTTCCAAATAAATCCTGTCAAGTTCAATTTACGTTGATTGTGCCAGAGGATGAAATAGAGTCTACAAAAATATGCGTGTATCTAAAAAAAAGTCTTTCAGGCCTATTATTTTGGGAATCGTAAGATTTTCAAATTTTTATTTTTTTGTTTTTGCATTTTTGACTGAAATCGTAGAAGTTTTATTTTTGGAAAAGACCTCATTTCCTGCGGATCCCACCACAAAGTTCCTAGAGAATAAATGACAGTGGAGCCAATTTGGCGTAAGATCAAAAAAAGTGTCCTAGTTCAAATAGGTCACGAGATATGACCTTGGAAAGTGCACTCTTTATACATAGAGGCACCTGAGCGTACCGTAAAGTAGAACTACGTTCATATATCGGAATTTTTGTCACAAATAAGTGTATATGATTCATTTATCATGTATAATACTTCTTTTGACATTGATAAATAAATAATTGTTTATAACAAAAGCTTGCTATCACTACTTATGATTACTTTTTGGCCATTTTTTAGCATTTTTGTGGCAAAAAAGTCATCGTAATTGATTGAAAATGTGTAATATGTTTTTTATCCATAAGCAAATATTTGTAGTAATAATTGTTTATAACAAAATATTGCTATAACCACCGTTGAGTACTTTTTGACTACTTTTGTGCAAAAAGTACTTATCATTGATTAAAACTGTGATATATATTTGTTATTAATTAACAAACAGTTTTTTAATAATAACTTATTATAAAATCTTGTCATAATCACTTTCGAATACTTTTGTATCACGAAAGCTTTATAATTAATTAAAAATGTGATATATTTTTTATCGATAAACAAATAGTTTTTTGTAATTGTAACAATACCTGCTAATGAATTCTTTTTTTGCATTTAATTCCGTACTTACATCCAAGGCGCTTGTAATTCGCAGTGATTTCTGTAAATTGTAGATAATTTGCTGTGATTATTTTCTGTCATTGAAAATACTTATTCTTAATGCGAAAAAATGGTCACAGCTTATTATGTACAATTTACGGAAATCACTGAGAATTACAAGTGTCTTCGAGGTAAGTATAAAATTGAATGCAGAAAACGTATTTATTAGAACAAAGTATTATAGACAATTATTTAAAAAAAAAAATTGTTTATCGATAAAATATATATATCACATTTTATATCAATGATAAGTACTTTTTTGCCACAAAAGTAGTCAAGAAGTACTCAACAGTAGTTATAGCAATATTTTGTTCTAAACAATTATTAATAAAAATATTTGCTTATGGATGAAAAACATATTACACATTTTAAATCAAGTACGATGACTTTACTGCCAAAAAATGCTAAAAAATTGCCAAAAAGTAATCATAAGTAGTGATAGCAAGCTTTTGTTATAAACAATTATTTATTTATGAATGTCAAAAAAGACGTATTATACATGATAAATGAATCATATACACTTATTTGTCACATAATGATGTGACGGGCGTTATACATTAATAGTAGCGTCAACGAGCATTTTAGTTGGAAGTCCTGAAGAACAGGTTCGATTTTGATAATTTGTTTTCAAAAATGTTGTTTTTTAATATTATTTACAATCAGAAACCTTTTGGAGGGGGCAAACAAGTATTTCTATTGTTACTTATCATTTTTTGTACATAATGATGCAGTGACATAAAATTAATACACATAAATCGATTAGAAATTTCTATATTTATTTATTTAGTATTTGAACAATTAATGGTGCGAAATTTAATATTCTATATCAGAAATTATTGAAAATATAACGAAATTTAAATAAATAAAATTTTATGAAGACTTATTTATCAGTTTTTAAAAATGTTTTATTAAATGTAAATAATTTAGCGCTTTTCTCACATATACAAAAAATAGAACATTTTATTTTCATTAATATTCTGCGTATCAGAGATACGATTAATCGCAATGGAAAATAACAATACCACGCTTGTTTATTATGCGAATTAAACGAATATATTACCTTTTTCATTACCATGCCACGTGGACATTTTATCTATTTTTACTATCTCTAACAACTTATTACCTTCTTTTCCCTGAATATCCACAAACAACTCTGAAACTATCGATTTTGTACTAAATAATTTAATTTTAAACCAAAAACATGAAAATTAAAATTATTTCTTGAAAAAAAGATCCTACTCCATCTTCACTCCATTAGGAATCGAACCACAAAACTTCTGATTTCCGGTCAGGTGCTTTTCCAATTAAGCTATTAGAGGGATCAGAATAAGAACTCTTAATTCAAGAACATAACGCTAATTTTTAGCTAGGTGTTAATGGTACAAGTAATTATTTTCAAATTTTAAAATTTATCTGCTATATCATCAGAGATTGTACCTTACCGACAGTATATCAACCCTCCAAACCATGAAGGCAAATTTTTACGATGTAAATATATAATTATGGATATATAATTATGGATATACAATTTATTTTAACAACTTTTTTTTATTCTAAAATTACAATATAAAGAGATTTTCAGAAAAAAATGGGGACAAAACTTAATTTTTTAAATAAATATCATAAACATTGTTTAAACAATATCAATAATTGTTTGCCCCCTCCAAAATGTTTCTGATTTTAAATAATATAAAAAAACAAAATTAAAAAAAAATGATCAAAATCGGAGCTGTTGTTGAGGAATTCCAAATTTTGCCTGTTTTATGTATTCATTGATTATACTATAACAACTAGCCCCAAACCTAGGACTCTTTAACAGAATGGATGCCTTTCAATAAATACATTCAACCTGTGCCCATTTTAGGGAACGAAGATTACATCTTATATTGGGATGTTACGAGGGTAGTTCAATAAGTCCTTAGAATGACCAACAGATGGCGCGCGAATCGCTCCAAATCATCTGTTTTCAGTCAGCACCACTCCC
>NC_046658.1:39622745-39625970 GCF_010883055.1 Belonocnema kinseyi
TATAGAGCTCCAAGGAGATTATGTTGAAAAATAAAAAAAAATTTACCCAAAAAAAATTGTTTTTATACTTCATTCTAAGGACTTATTGAATTACCCTCGTACAATCCAGACGGATCATTATTATATTCGATTCAACCGACCCGATTTCGTGATGCGTGAAAAAAGACGGAAGAGTCTACATCATTGGCATTGCTTTTCTACTTAGCCGGAATTTTTAGGCGATCTATATAACTAAGATCCATAAGTATAGCGAGCCAAGGTACACAGCGAAAATTTGTTCATTAAAATTTACCCAGTATATCATAAAATAACGCAAAGTAATGTACATTTTTATTAAATAAATGATATAAAGTTTATTTTCGTGTGATATTTATGATTCACTTAAAAAATAGTATAGATTCCAGAATTTTTTCTAGAGATTTTCACTTTTATTATGAGAGGAATTACACAACAGTGGTAAAATGAGAATCGCTAGGGACGTCAACATTGTCAGGGCTGAAGTTTAAAGCCAAGTCCCTCGTACAAATTTGACCATTTTTAAGTTTCGGTTAATATTGTAGGGCTTCAGAAAATATTCAAATATATAGATTAGTTTTACATGTTTAATATTATTCCTTAAATAAAATTATACATGACTGGGATGTAGAATTCAGATATAGAACGGTAGACTTTGTTTTCTTTGATTGAAACTGTAACTAACAATTCGAATAATTTTACCGAACTGGTAGGTAATCGACATCTCATTTTACCTGTCAGGTAAGCTTTATTACCTAGTTGTATTATTTCTTACTGAATCGCGAATCAAATTATAATAAATTTATGTTGATAATTGATATTTTCATATCAAATATTACCCTATTTCATGTTACATGACTGAATGTGAAATTTTAATAAAATACCGTAATGTCCTCCGTTTACAGAACTAAGTTATGCAAACTTTAACACACAAATATTCTCCGTGTAAGTAAAAACAATATGGAGGAATGTGAAACATGCAACTATTCATTCTATTGTGATCTCAGCTACATGCAATGTGCATGCAAGAAGTACTGAACATCTCAAACATTTAGGAGTCAGTACAGTACTGCCAGCCGGTCAAAAAGCGGTTTTTTAAATACTTGTCGCTTTTTAAGAAAATTCCTAGACTATCAGGAAACAGGTGACTAAAAACATGTGGAGTGGCACATGGTAGCTCTAAGAAAGAATCCAGAGGCGACTAATGTCACCTTCAACGCTCAAGGCACGATATTCGCATGTTATTATCGATTCCTGATAACACCGGTGAAGGACCAACTCCAAACTACCCCATGCTCTTTATTTTGTACCTAATACAACATCGTAGCAGAATACTTCAACAAACAGATTCTTGAATTAATTCATAATCAGAGTTCAAATACTAAGGCTCTCGAAATTTTACTTAACTGTACGTAAGACTGTTATTGCATACATAATCCACGGTTGATCAATTTGTTACATCTTCTTGAGCTACTTATTAAGTATATACATTTTTACACTTTATTTACACTGAAAGTTATATCCTACATACATTCAGAGAATTACAGACATCATTTTTGTAAATTAGAGCATTTACATCAATTATTCATGAATTAAAACAAAAACCTGTTCACAACAGTCCTATGTATGATACGGGTACCAGCCATGATACACTCGCTTCTAAAACGCAGAAGCAACTGTAACCGAAACATAGTACAAATAAAAATAAATACTAATGTTTGCACCTAAGAATAATTTCAGAGCTGGTTGTAAAAGATTTGATTGTATATCATTTACATAGAACTCAATTAGTAAAGCGAGAAAAATCAATTTTAAAAGTTAAGTTTTAATTTACACTGTAAAAAAACGTTGTGGAATTTTAGTACGCTAAACGTATGTAAAAAGAGAACTCACGCGCAGCGGCGTGAAATTAGTATAGAAATGTCTAAAATTGTACAAAAGTGTAAAATTCTCAACTGAATTGAAATTTAATATGTGACGTTAAATAAAACGTCAGAAGATAGAAATTTATGCGCAGTCGGTAATTTTACCAGTCTGGGGAATTTTACTATGTACAGCGTTAGTCCTTTTTTACACACTCTGAACGTAGTGATTTTTAACACGTCTTATGAACTCATGAAAAGTCATAGAACTAAACCTGTAAGAGACGTCATTCTACACAACATGTGGAAATCTGCTTTCTACCCTGTAATTTTAATGCATCTAAAGTGACATTTTATATGTGTAAATTTACACTTTGAAGTGCAATTTTAAAACGTATTTTTTACAGTTCAATTACACTGGAACCTGACTTTCTGCTCGATCACGGGCCAGCCACGTAGTGGCCTTCGCCATAAATCTAGGGAATACGAACGTAAAGAGCCAGGAGCGTATGAACCATTCCCTGTAGGAATACATAATGTTAGGTAAAATACGCTTGGAGCATCCGCGCGCTTAGCTACATTCGAAGAAAAACGCAAGGTGTTGTACCAATCCAACAATAAGATTGTAATACATAATGTCATTATATATTTACTCCTTTTCAGAAGTATAAGTTACTAAACGCAACATTTTTGTATTTTTCTCAGTATTTTTACTCAATGTTAAACGATCTTTAAATTTTTTACTGGGAAAATTTAGCAAGCACGCGAGTGTGCGTTCGTTTTGCAAGGAAAATAAATGTTCCCTACCGAAAAGAATCTTTGAGTATACACTAAAAATTCTTTAGGTCAAACAAGCTCAGAGAAATTCTCCGCAGGCACTCAGGTAGATATTTTTAAAGGTCCAGGAAGCTCGTTTAAATGGTCTGAAGGCTTTAAAATATCCTTTCCGAAATTGGAATAAGAATACGATCATGAATAACAAGCAGAGAGGCTATCTCAATACAGTGGCCGACACTCAAGGGTCCTTTGTTAAGCTTTAGGATTAAAATTTAGAAGTAGATTTTCTTTAATTTCATAGTTAACAGCTTAAAACATAATAATTCGGAATCTACGGGTTTCGGTGACTTCAGATATCTAACTTTTTTTTTAATGCACACCTTTGAATATTGGCATAGCTTAAACGATGAGTGATAAACCTGTTTTTACATTTTAGTTTATAAATCTATAGAAAATACGTACGACAGACAAATAGGGTTCTTTAAATACTGACTTTACCAGCATACTAGCGTAATTACTTGACTTTCTTTAACGTTTTCGTCATTTTAACAGCAATATACATGATTGAGTA
>NC_046658.1:39626070-39642149 GCF_010883055.1 Belonocnema kinseyi
AAATGCAATAAACGTAATTTCAACAGAAATGTCTCTATTGATATTTTAAAACAACCATGAATATAGACTTCAAAAAATTGTGATGTAGCAAGATGTTCTATGGAGAAAATTAGTGAAATTGAAAACATACTATAGGCATACGAGTATACAGTGAAAATCTTCAAATATGCTGGTTTTGGGATTGACTGTGGGTGGAAACAAACCAGATAAAGTCTGCTCCGGCTGTACACAGTCGGGGGCGTGTATACCGTTTCCGGTGGATTTTCCAGCAGAGTAAAAAAAATTGAAAATAGTATTCCTCATACAGTGACAAGGGTAAATTAAATATTTAACGAAAATGAGAAAGAAACTTTATTCAGTATGGTCGTCTTAACCTTTAACTGTCACAACTCCTAATTACGTAAATAGCACAACGGTTGTTTTTCCCCCACGCGTTGAAATGTGTTTTACGCAGCCAGTATTGAATATTTTTTGCACAGAAATTTATCTAAGGTGGAATCGGTTTTGTAGTCATTAGCTTAATTTAAAATACATGACATATGGTCCATTTTATCGAATTTATTGTGGTTAATTCGAACTCAATAATATATTGGGGTATTTTTTACGCATAGTGCCAGTTAAGGATTAATCAATTATATAAATTCCCGGTATTTTTCCTAGTTCGAAAGCAGTTTTCAGGTTCAATAAAATTAAAATTTTATTAAATGATCAATTTTAAATGAAATGTAGATAAACTGCCAAATTTAGAGTTATTAACTTTTATAAATTATAGAGTTCAAATATTCAGATTCAGTTTCAAAAATATAAATCCACGTCATCATTTTCAAATACTCTAAATTAAAAAATCAATCAATTAAATTACATTTTTTTTCAACTGAACGCTTCTTAAATTAAAAGTGAAATTATTTTCATTTTAAATTGTTCAAAAATCCTTGAAAATTTTTAAAATTTTATCTCAAAAACTTGCGAAATCTAGAAGTTGTTTTAATTGTTTTCAAATTATTTTTGAAACTTTTTTAGAAGTTCTAAATGTCTTTTTAAATGAATTTAACTTTTCCTACAATTGAAAAATCTGTAATTCCAATAAATTTCCTTAACATTTTTATGTATAAATAACAATGAAAGACTTATTATTATATTTTAATAGATATTTAGAAGTTTTGAAAAGATTCAAAATTATTGTGTGTACCGAAAAAATTCGGCTATTCATACCGAAATTTTTCGAGAATTATGAAAGGATTCGAAAGAATAAAAATATTTGCTTAAGATTCTTAGGAAAATTGAAAATGATTTTTCATTTTGAAGAACTATTTTACGAAAATATTTTAAAATAATTTAAAATATATTTCTGGAAACGGATTTAGAACCGTTTTTCAAGTCAATTATTTTTTTATTTTTAATACATAAATTACAGATCCATTAAAAAATTATTTATGTTTAAAGTTGATATTTACAGGTTTTAATTTTTAATTGTCTATGTCTACAAGAGAGCATTTTAAAATTCTTTAAATTAAAAATGTACGATTAAAAATAATCATGGAAAATTTTTTAAGTAAAAGATTTTCAAATTACGCATTTTAAACTGAATGAAAACATAGTTCAAAAATATAAAAATTCAACAAATTGTTTGAAAAACTGTTGAAATCGTAATTGGCTAGATTTTTTTCCTAAAAATTTGTAAAATTTCCCAGTCAAAAAATAAATTCACTGTCATTTCCCGGTCTAAAAAAATTCCCGGTTTTCAGATTCCCCGGTCCAGTAGCCACGCTGTTTATTGCTACGCGTTAAATAAATGTTTTACCTGCTTACGTACTTTAATCGTTTGCGGAACGTTCAGCATTTCGTTTAAAAGGAGAGCTTTCTCTTGAATAATCGGTCCAGATACTTGATCGCATACTCGATTAAACCCTTCGGAGACAGCAAAATCCAAAAACACATGACTATTTTCACCAAAACAATTCACGTCATAACTTTAAGTGGGGAAGCCGGGAGCACACATTTGAGCATCTGAACTTGATCGGATCCCCCTCCTCTTATAGAAAACAATTAATATTAAACCGTAGTATAACATTTTTGATTGAAATTAACTGATAGACACAGCTATTTTTCATAAACATTGCTTCAATAAATTCGCGATACCACTATGCGATATGTATTTGCATGTCAATGGAAATTTTATTTGAGCATGGAAAGAAATAATTTGATCAGTCCCATAGGCTTCAATAGGCATCGGAGGCTTACTTCCGCTCGACGTGAGGTCGCTACCATGCTTATTCGCGTGTCTCCCGCTTTGAGTGAACTGGCGGAACGTCTTACGCATTTACGCAGATAGGCCGTTAAAGTACGGTGCCTTATACTGCAAAGCTCCTTTTTGACCACGCCTGAGTGCCCCCCCCCGCATCTTCTATTGCTCCTACACGCGGCGCGGTGTTTTTCTCGAAAGAACTATATCGGAGAGCCCTATTTAAGAGTTTCACTGTACTTGAATTATATATTTGAATGTGAACATTTGTAAGGACTTACCAAGCCACTTGATGTAAGTGTTTAATAACGAAACGACTCCTCGCATATCCCATACATACGAATACAAGTCGTATAATAATTCGCGGTTGTTGCAATAAGTTAGTCGCTGGAAGAGTCTGTTCACTGCGGTAGACATTTCGTTCATTTTCGAAGCTCGAGAATGCCATTCATCAACCTATGAAAACCAAAACTTTGATTTCATTTTTCCATTGTTTGCTTCATGAACAATATTAACATAGTTCACATTGTATTCTAAATGATACAACCAAAGTTCCAACAATCTACATTGACTTTACATTTCCTCCATTTCCAATGTAAGATTCTTAAGAATTAATGCGTAGTATAGGAATATTCTATACGTAGTTTTGCATGTTAGAATTTTGAAATTGAAATAATTTTCTTACATCAGGTTTTGAGCTAGGTTCTTCATCCTTCGACTTATGTATAACAATGTGCGCGTTGCTCTTCAGCCAGTTGAATTCTTGTAGCAATTGAATTCCTTGTCCGCCGTGTTCAAAAGGCAGGTAAAAGAGATCGCACAAAAGAGAGAGATCTTCCTGTGTAAGCTTATTGACTTCTTTATGATTGTGATTTTCTGCAGTTTTACTTGCAATGTCATTATTTTCGTTATTCTCACTGCTTTCGTGGTTCTCATTGTCATTTTCAACCACCATCTGATTACCATTAATAGTCGAGGAAGTTGTGTCTACTTCAACTTGCATACTCCCCGAAGTTCCGCTGAAGGTCTGAAAAATGTGCTTTATTATTTAATTGATATTTTGTATATATATAAATAATATGCTATATGTTATTATTATTAGTTATTATTTTAACCAATAATTTTTAAACAAACTGAGGTCAAAGAGAAATAGAGAGAACCTTTGAGAAATGTCAACTAGTAGAAAAGTAGCTGGGACCGCTGCTTTATTACTAGCGGACATTTCTGAAGGGTTCTTACTCCATTTCTGACTGATCTCAGTTTTAAACAATAGGTGCTTTCGTTAATAATGTCAATTTTGCTCGGAGATGGCGTTACTAATACGTTTATTGGTATAGACGCATGGCGCCTATGGCGTTTTGATGGTTCGACATACCTCACCAAAAGTCAGTTTGCTCTGGATTGTCATTGTGAAAAGAACATATTTTTTGAAAGCTTTCAAAATGTCGAATTACGTACCTGAAAAAGCCGTTCTGCGGGTAAGTTTAACAAGTTCTTTTATTTGAAGAAAGCGGCTGTTGAAAGTTATAGATTATTGATTGAAGCTTACAGGGAGATTTTTATAACCCAAAAAACTTGTGAACGATGGTTTCAACGGTTTAAAACTGGCGACTTCGATACAAAATGAACAGTTCTCTTAGGAAGGAATCCATGCATTGCCAGAAAGATGGGGAAAAGTTGAAGAAAACGATGGCCAATACTTTGATTATTAAGATAATTCTTATTGTTATGTAAAAAAACGGCCAAATTCTGCGAAAAAATCGTCATTATTAACCGAAACATCTATTATATTTAGAAATAATTTAAAAAAGAGTTAAACAACCACGCCACGGGGAGAAAATTACACCTATGGCCACGTCTCACGGCTGTGAGATGCACGGTCACAGAGCATAATGTAATCTCGAAGACAGGCCGGCGAAACCCTCGTGTGTCTTGAGGACACGAAGTGAATCAAGGATGGCACATTTCTGCATTTATCTCACAAGGGCCTTGGCATATTTTTGGCACGCAGATATGGCTTTAAGGTTATAAACTAGTGACAGTTCCGTATCTGTGATAGTTCGGCCGGCGCCGACAATTCGATTACGAATATAGTTCGTTTCTCCAAGGCTTAGAGAACGATGCTAGGCCTCGAGTGTGCGAGAGACTGCTGGCCGAAAATCCCACTCACTTTGCGTCAGTGGGACACCCGGATAGTATGCAAGCCGTTCTCTAGAAAAATGGCTAAAGTCGATTTAGGTCGTTTCTAAAATTGATGAATTATTACATCATTGCGTGCCTTTTATGTGTATGTGAGGTTTCAAGCAATGTAAACAAATTGATAAGCTTACTCAGTCGGTATAGAAGCCAGTCTGTGGCGACCCGACTACGAGCAGTAGTTACGGCGCACAGTGGGGTGAAATGAAAAAACGGGGCTGAAAATAACTCGTAGGGCGCAATTCATGACCGATTTTGAATTGTTTTTAGACAAATTCAGCGTTCAATTTCGAACAAAATTATGAGAGCCGATTTTTAATTTTTTTTAATATAAACTTTTATGTTGAAGTTTTATTTTTTATCTTCTTTAAAAAATGTTTCAAGATAATTTTTGAATTATACATACATACATACATACATATAGAGTCCCGGTGGCTCAGACGATGGCGCGTCAGGCTTCCAAGCAGGAGGATTGGGGTTCCATCCCTGTGCCGGTACCAATGGAAATTTTTCTATGTAATTCAAACCGGCGTTCTGGTGGTTCAGAACCTACTTTAAACTGTTGGTCCCCTCAAAAGAGGTCAGTGTCCTCCCAGGGAAGGGGTTCCATGTCGAGAAGACTATTTCTTGGGAATCACTGAGCGACTTTGAGAGGCTCGAAAAAGAAGCAGTGATTTCCGTGCGAAGTGGCTCTCTGTCGAAGGGACTATCGCACGCTGGTCGCTGGTTATTTTCAAGTAGTTTACACGGGTGTGGCACAATGGACTTCTAAGCCTACGCGCTGGGGGGGGGGAGGCTCAGGGCTCCCCCGCCTACCAATACAACACACACACGCGCGGTAAAATTTACTATGTGACCCGTCTAAAATTTTTATTTCGCCAGTCTTAATCAAACTTTGCCAGATTGCGGTGCTAACGGACCTCTTTTAAATCTGTAAAGGGAGTACACGTAGTACAACGGGTTGTCAAGATACAAGGGCCCGAATTTTCGGTGATTCACCCCGACCGCTAACATTTAATTCTACATAACTCCTGATAAACTTATCAAATTTCAATTTTTTTTTAAAAAGTATTTTAACGAGGTTTACAATAAAAATAATCATTAAACGATGCAAAAATTATTTCACCTTGATTTTTCATTTTAAAAAACTTTTAAACAGTTGAATTGCATGAGGTAGTACGAGGGCGGTTGCCCCGCACCAACTAGCTAGAGCGTTGGAGGGTGTGCTCTAGTGTCTCAGTGGTCCGAATACTTGATCAAAATGATTTTTCTATTTACGTGTAACAAATTTTTTATTTGTTTTCACTTTTATACATCTAGAGAATGATTTAGTTATATTTAATAATAAATTTCCAATACAGTTCCATTGTAGGAAAGCGATAGTTAATAATGAAATAATAAGCTAATTAGGTAGACGGTTCTGCTGGTCTTTTATATTTCCAGTTTTAAAATTGCAGCAGGACAGGTGCAACGAGTCTTTTTAAATTGCCAAATTGTTATAGACAAAGAGATTAACACCAAAAAAACTCCCTAAAAAATTGAAGGCTAATGGAATCATCAAAAACCATCTGGAAATATAAAAGGCCAGCAGAACCGTCCACCAAATTAGTTTATTATTTTATTATTAACTGTCGCTTTCCTACAATGGAACTGTATTGCAAATTTATTATTGAAAATAATTAAATCATTCTCTAAATGTATAAAAGTGAAAACATAATAAAAGATTTGTTACACGTAAATAGAAAAATCATTTTGATCAAGTATTCGAACCACTGAGACACTAGAGCACACCCTCCAACGCTCTAGCTAGTTGGTGCGGGGCAACCGCCCTCGTACTACCTCATGCAATTAAACTGTTTAAAAGTTTTTTAAAATGAAAAATCAAGGTGAAATAATTTTTGCATTGTTTAATGATTATTTTTATTGTAAGCCTCGTTAAAATACCTTACCAAAGCCTCATAAAAAAGTGAAATTTGATCAGTTTATCAGGAGTTATTTACAATTGAATGTTAGCGGTCTGGGTGAATCATCGAAAATTCGGGCCCCTGTATCTTGGCAAACCCGTTGTCCAGAAAAAATGAAAAAAACGCTTCATTGCTTGCTGTCAACTATCAACCTCATTTTTTGGAACGGCGAAAAACGGAGAGGGAGAGAGAGGTAGAGAGGGGCGAGCAGTTGGCAGCATAACCATATGTCGAGAAAGTAAACTTAACCTACAAATACACAGGCAACAACATCATTATTTGAAATTTCACGCACTTCCCGATTCCAGCAAAAGCTGTTTGCCAAATTTAGTCAACACCACACCGTTCTCGTCATATTTTACTACGGTATAGTTTCCTACAATTGAGGTCAAATACCCTGGAAGCAAGTACAAATG
Source organism: Belonocnema kinseyi (assembly GCF_010883055.1). NCBI lineage: Eukaryota > Metazoa > Arthropoda > Insecta > Hymenoptera > Cynipidae > Belonocnema > Belonocnema kinseyi. The sequence goes on from NC_046658.1 coordinate 39,632,889, forward strand.
AGCAGTAATTCAAATTTCGAATTATATTTTCTGTCTTCAAAACAGTTTTCGTAACAATATTTCACGTGTTTTAAAACCAAAATTAACCATTTTTGGAGGCCGCGAAAGGCCTTTCCATAAGATCCCAGGTTTTTTGACACGAATTTAAACAGTGATCATTCAAATTTTAGCCTGGAAAGAGCCCATAAGAAAGGCATTAGGTATTTTTTCTTCAACAATCAGCTAACTTCACTCTGTTAAAAGCTGAGGGGGAAAACAATGGATCAAATGCATGGAACAAAATTTTATTTCTGTAATATCTTTGTAATTATTAATCATTATTATCATGTTATTATTTCACTAAATAGTAATTTATGAATATAAAATATTTTTCAAATACACTTATATAGAAAAAATTATCTTTCACGAAGATATGAGCAAAATAGGGCAAAAATGAACTGAATCCCATGCATTTGGTCCCTTGTTTTTCCCTAAGCAATCTACGAATTGAAGGTGCCAGGTGACTGAAGTGAAAACACCTAATTACGTGAAAGAGGACATATTTCTCCGCCAAAAAAAACAAACTAATTTGAATGATTTTTCATCAGACTGATCCAATTGCCGGACTACTTTAATGTTACCATTTTTTATCTCATACCCGAGACCTAGCTACAAGTGCATGACTTTTTTACGGATAAATCTTTTCCGTGGATATGAAAAAAAGTCAACAAAAGAAAAGCGTTTATTTTTGAAAGTCCGACAACAAGATTATCATGAAAACTTTTTGAATTTGATCGAAAAGTAGAAAATTAAAATTTGGATCATACAAAAAATAATGAAAAAATCAATAATTCCATTTTGCGGGCAAACTATTAATCACTTTTCGATAGGACGCTTAGTTTTCGTTTTTTGTCGTAAAAAACAACACTGAAAAGTTACAAATTAAAGTTTTGGACAAACGACACAATTTATGGAAAAAATTAATAGAAAAAAGTAGCTCTTTCAAAAAATGACGAAAACTCATTCAAATTGGTCATGAATAATTTTAATAGGACACTTAATTTTTGTTTTAATCCTAAAAAATGACATTAAAATACAACAAAATTTATTTTTTCGAAAAACGACACAAGGTACGAAATAAAATTAACAGACAACTGTTGTTCAGCCAGAAGAGACCTAGGAATTTGTTGTTAATCATTTTTAGATAGACGAGTAGATTTTCTTTCAATTGTAAACAATAAGATTAGAAATTTTGTTTAAACTCTGGTTATAAAAATATATTTAAAGTAAAAAAATAAACTTTTTGGAAAAAGTACACAAGTTGCAATAAAATGTTTAATAATAATTTTTATATTAACAAAATGCGAATTTTTTTGAATGATAAAAATGCGACAATTAGAATACTTTTGTTCCAATACTAATACATATTATGAATGGTAATAATATAAATTTATTGAAATGATATATATTTTTCAGGGTGACTAAGAATACATTTTAATAAAAAATAAGAATCAAATATTAAAGTAATCATTAAAAATAAGATTTGTACTTTATTTTGCAATATCTGAATAAACAGCCCCAGACCGAGGTACAGAAATAAATATAATATACATTTGATATAATAGAGTTGAACGTAATGTAGAAAAGTTCGCATTTTCAATGAAATCAAGTGCGAAGCATGATATACTTGATGAGAATGTGTTCGTTAAAGACTAAGGAGCTTTAAAAAAAGGTAATTCACAATCACCAAATGGCAGTTGTCGATGCTTTGATCTTTAATTTTCAAAGGCGACCGACAGTCGCGCGCCCAAAGGGCAGATTTTTTTGTCGACTATAGGGTAAGAGCACCAATTCTTGGCACGTTAGCTCTATTATTGGCATGTCAAAAAAATTGAATTTATTTTATTTTGGATACATATTTAATTGCACTAAATAATTAGTATACAATAAATCATTATCATTTAAAAATTTTTGATCTTTAAGCACTATATTTAAAAACGTTCGATTTGTAAAACTGTATATTTCAAAATATTGAATTATACAAAATGACTGTTTAAATGTAATTCGATGAATAACAATTTAGAATTGTCCAGCCTTGGAGATTTTATTGTACTATTCGTGAACATCTATCTAAATGTACACTCCTTAAACTATGGTTGAACTCAAATTTTTGAATAAAAAATGATTAAATTTTGCAACTTATTAACCCTCATGACGGCAAGCTAAAATCGCGAGGTCAAATGGCAAGCAGGGCCTTTACGACACGTTGAAATTGAAACCTTTTTTCCAGTAAGATTATAGAAAACCTGAAAAAGTTGGACTATTTTTTTATAATTAAAAGATTTTCGAGGACTATAATGAGATTTCTGTTGAAGTTATTGATGAATGTGGAAAAAAATTTGAAACTATTTAAGCTAGAAAAATTATGGCATTTTCACAATACCGTAATTTGTTTGTGTATTTAGAGGTCACAAGTCCTTCCCTCATATACAACTCTTCTTTGTAACTCGGAAATCGTGTCCCGCCGGACCTGTGGACCTGGCTTTTTTTAGGGAAAAACTGAGACCTTGATTTACTGTTTTTCAAATATTCAAATATTTGGAATTTTATTTTAAACGCCTCAAAATTGTACCGGATTTTAACTTGCCTCAACTTAAAAGTTTTTTCAAAATATATGACTTTGAAGATTAAGAAATTCAATCACACACTTCAATTTAAAAAGTAAAAAACTGTACAATCTCAAATTAAAAACGACCATAACAAGAATATATTTCATAATTGAGCTGATATAAAGACAATAAATAAATTGAATACTAAGATAAGCATTCAGTTATAAAAGATTTATATGACCTCCAGCAGAGTCTTAAATCCGAATTTGCAACATATTCCTGTTATCGTTTCCAACTTCAGGATGGCCAATACAACTTTTATTTTTAATTCCAGGCTATTTCCCAGCAAAACATTACATTTCTCCTAGTTGACATTTAGGCATTTATATGAGGTAAAATATATAATCTAAATTAGTGGAAAAGTGATTTCCGATTATACAGCCCAGAAACGCTCTCTAAACATGGTAAAGAGGGTAATTTTTCAATAAAATAGCGGAATAATAAGGGGAAAACCTTTTTTAAAATAACATTACTGTCGGTACGTGTACCATATTTTTAAGATTTTAAACCGAAATATAGACTTTTCAATTAAAAAGCATTCACTCTCAACCTTAAAACATGCATTTTCAACCAAAAAATGTGACTTTTCTACCAAAAGTTGAACTTTCGATCCAAAAGGATGAATTTTCCATTAGAAAATTCCCGGCTTTTAAAGAAATTCCCAATGATTTCCCGGTTATCCCAGTCAGTGGCGAACCTAAACTTAAAATTTTTAAGTTATGGACTTTTTATAAATTGAAATATGTAGTTTCATTCCTTATTCTTTAAAGTCAAATATTTCGACGGTGTTGATGATAATCTAACGATTTTTCCATAGCAACCGTTGATAATTCGGAGCCAAAAAAAACTTAAATCAATGATCGCGTTGTTAAAAAATGGAGCTGAAAGGCCAACAGTACACATAACCTTAATTCCTTCAAGCATGTGCAGATTTGAATAATACGGCATTGATATTCAGTAGTTGTGAATAATAATTGTATCGCAAGAAGAGAAAATGCACAAATGGATTTTCAGATTAAACACTTGAAAGTCAATAACATAAAAGTTAACTCATTTAATTCTCAAAACGTAGCTGTCAAAAATGCAGTCTATAACCGATAAAAGATGGATCGATATTCGAATTCAGTCCTCGACCTCGGTAGTTCACGTCAGTTTCGTTGGGTTTCATTTGGTATTTGGCGGAGTAGCAGCCGAGTCAAACCCGAAGTCAGATTGTAGGCGTGCAATATACCTACTTATTATTTCCAAGCTGGGGTCGCCACTTTACTACTAGCTGATATTTTTAAAGGGTCCTTACTCTCTATTTCTCTCTTGTTGAGGTGCTTTTAGAAAACTCAAATACGTAATTGGGTGCATCGCACTGGTCTTGCTAGTAAATCGGTACTCTTCAAACGTGAACAGCCAGGGCCGTCTGAACCACTTCTGTTGAATTTTTCTCCGTAGCATAAAATATTTGAAAAATCTTGTTAATTTTTCAGTCCAATACATATAATAATTAAAACTTGAAGAAAAACTTCAATGTCAGTAATACATATCAATTAAAGAAAAAACCCAAAGTTTGATCTCGAATATCAAATTTTATTTAAGTGGTTTATATGACTCAAAATTTATAAAATCTTAATTTTTTACAAAAGACTTGCTTCTTTAACTGAAAACAAAAGAATTTTTAAGTAAAAGTGAAATTTTCAATCAAATAGTTTAATTTACAAAGGAATTCATTTTTGACAGAGTAGTTCACTTTTCAACAAAGTAATTAAAATTTCGACCAAAAACATGAATGGTCAACCATATATTTAGTTAAATTGTCAGCCAAAAAGACGAATTATATATAAGACAGTTGAATTTTTAACCCGAGAATATGCTTTCACATAAAAAAAGTTAAATTAATAATTTTCTACAAAATATTTGAAGTTTAAAACAATTTATTTTTTATTAAATCGTTCCATTCTCTGCCAAAATATTGGCATTTTCAATATTAAAAAAAAAAGATTTTCTCCATTTTTTATCTTTTCTTTTAATCTCTTCTCTTCTAATCTCTACTTTTTCTTTAAAACTTAAAAATCTAACACAGCCGAAATCGAGACACCCCGATAAACACTGAAAACGAACTGAAGCATATGCAGGCACTATCCGCTTTTATCGCCCCGCCAGTTGTAGCGACGCATTGTTGACACTGCTTGCTCCGAAGGGAGACTGTGGGGTACAACGATGTAATTTTTTAAAAGATAAATGTAGTTTTATATATCGGGCATAAACTTTCATGTAGTGGGCGTAAAGTTTTATGTAGCGGGTGTAAAGTTTCATGACGACCCGGCGGCGGAGAGCGCATGGGCTGCAAGCGGCCACATTACGCCTTCTTCACGTAAATGCAATGGCGCGTTTTCAAGGGGGGTCGGACAAAAAGATCATCATGGCAAATTTTTAAACAAGAACCTACCCAAATATTTGAAATATCAGTCATCAAAGTATAACTCTGTAATTGCGTATCACACTGGCCCTTATTGATCCTATAATATAATAAAATCCCTAAAAACAAACTCGAAAGAAGCGAGGGTACAAAAACGCCGCCAAATATGTAATACATTCTGACTAGCATTAAATAGAAAATTATAGTGGAAAGGAGCCATAAAAATTTCACAAGATAATGCTTTGAGATCACTAAAATTCGCCAACTATTATTTGTGAATAAACTATTTTTTTCATTAATAGATTTTTATATTTTGATTATTTGTGTCCCACAATGAAAAAATATTTTCAATAGTAATAACAATATGAAATACGGAATTTGTAATTACAAACATTTTTTAAAAATTCACATTTAGCGGGCTTGTCTTCATATGGGCAGAACGATTGCAGAGTGCCTCTTAGACCTTGACAATAGCGCCATCTGAGACGCGAACTATTGGTCATCTTAAATTTATTGTAGGAGTATTAATGAAAAAGTGCAATGAATATCAATTCATCGTTATCAAAAATATTTTCCTATGGTTCAAAGATAATATTGCTAAAGTTTGTTTCTGGCTGTTCATACTGAAGTGTGTATTACGAATTTAAAGTGAAAGTGAAATTAACTCGTAAAATATGACGACCAACGAAGAGCTGAAAAATATATTATTATCTGTACAAGAAGAAGTTAAATCAACAAATGTGAAAGTTAGCTTGGTAATCAAAGATACTAAGTCCTTAAAAAACTTTGATGAAAAAATGTTGGATAAACTCTAGATTTATAAACAGAAATTTATTATCCTAGAAGAAAAGAATGTCCTTTTGGAAAATAAGGTGAGCATTTTGGAAAAAAAATGGGTTTATAGTAAGTAAAGAGAGAGCCATGAACATCGTATTCTATAACGTGAAGGATGATCCGACCAACAACAACCGTCTCTTTGATTCAGTTAATATTATTTTTGAGAAAGCTAATATTGACATACCAAATGATTGTATTGAAAACGTCATTAGGATTGGAAGGAATCAGGGTTTCAGACCAATTTTAATTACGTTTACCAACTCGAAATGCAAAGACAAAATTGTTCAAAATGCAAAAAATCTGCCATCTCTTGGATAATGATTAGTATGATTTATGATCAAAAGAAAAGATACTTGAAGCAAATAGTGGTCATGGATATCAATCTGATGGCGGTGAGTCAATGGCTCCGACAAGCTCTACAGCTAGCAGGAAAAGGGGACGCCCCTCTAAAATTATATTACCTAATGTTGATAACAATAAGTAACCTAAACACAATCATAAGGATAAAACAATGAAGAATTTTTTCAAGAAGTCCCGAAAGAAGGTGAGACCAAGATGGTTCCGAGAGCATGAGGGATGTTCTGTCAAAAGCATCGACAAGGGTTGTTTTCTGGAATGCCAGAGGTTTCAAGAACTTTCATCACATCTATAATCATATTAACACTGAAGATATTATATGCGTTAGTGAGACGTGCCCTCCAAAATTATCTATCCTCATCGAAACTCGGACTGTCAAGTGATCTATAGTGTGGCTACGAAGGAATAAAAAATGGAAATAACAAGGGGTGGTCTACTATTATTACAAACACGGGTGATTTCAAAACAGAAGCTATATGTGCGGCTGATAAATATATTTTTGTCAAGATTCGAAATAATTCTTCTTTTAATATCATATTGGGATCCATATACTGAAATCCAGGCTCTAACATTGAAAACTTTTTAAATAATATAAATAAAGTGATTTATATTTCCTTAAAATATCCAAATTAGCCTCTAATAATAGGAGTGGATTTTTATTGTAAAGTTGGAGATTTAAATCAATTAGGGGAAGAAGGTTTAAGTAATAATATGAGTATATTCAGCGTTAGATCGAGCCTGGACCATGAACAAGATAAAAGAGGCAAATTGGTGGTTTAATGCTTAAAAAAAATGGTTTGTTTCTTTCGAATGGAAGAACTAGGGTTGATTGTTCAGCTCAATTTACCTTTTTTAGAGGCTGAAGCTAATCGATTATTGGTTTAATTTTGATTAATGTCTTGGATGCTCAAATAAATGATAATTTCGAAGTTTTAAAGTTCTCGGCAGAACCTGATTATTTCCCTATAGCAATAACTTTCCTAGCTAACTCAGGAATAGAATGGAAAAACCAAAAATACGCAAAATATAAAGAAAACATACAATATCCCACGGTTTTTAATTATCAAAACTTGAAAAGCAAAAATTCAAACCCGATACATTATTAATTTATGCAGAATATGAAAAAGAATATACGAAGTTACTTTTATTAAAAAAGGAGGCTAATAAAAATCTTTGTTAGACTGTCTTGTGATGGCTAAGGATTCTAAGCAATTTTGGAAGGTAGTTAATAGTTTTGAACCCAAATTGTCAATTAAGGAGTGTCTAGATCTAGACACGTGGAAAATATACCTCTGATCTATGTATCCTTCCCGCGATCCTAATACCTGAGAGTTTCCTCACCACTTCTCCCAATTCTATCATCTCTATAGCAAATATATTTATTTATTTCGAATTAATACCTTCTCGATCTTTGTTATTGAACCCCTAACATTCGAATAGTAAATAATTAACTTTTCTCTTGCTCTTGGTCAACTCCGGATGTAGATTCTGAAGTTCCTCTGTCTGCATTTTTGTTCCGTCTGGAGTGCATCTTATTCCCTTTAGAATCCCCATTTTCTGGCCCTTCAATACTGTAGATATAGTTTTGTGTAGGTTTCTCACCTGAATAGCCATGTCTAAGATTAACCTTATTGCCCTCGGATTCGTCCTGTTCTATGATATATTGCGAATTCTGAATAATTGTTTACCTTCCAGCACAAACTCAGTGTCCTTTTTCTTCCCATCACTTCTGCCATACCGAAAATTATGAACTTGTTTCTTCTGCTATTTCAATCATCTAATTTATCTATACAGGAATTGCAATTACTTGCACCATCTTCCCATCAATGGCCTTGTGGTCTTTTTGAGTATTATTAATCCAATGTGTCACTTCCACAAAGCCTTTTCCATTGCCTGCCCTCGACTGTCTATTTTGTCTTCTAATCTTTCCAAACTCTTATCAAGCCTTTCCCTTCGAGACGCAAAGTCAACAACATCTATGTCGTCAGTTTTCGTCGAATTCGCAGGTGAATCTGAACGAGCACGAAGTAAGAAAACAGCAAACCATCTTTTATCTTTATCTTCCTCTATCCACAATTTGAATATGTATTTTGGCATCCGGAACATCTATATATACACTGAGAAAACTATATTGCACAAATTACAATATATATCGCAAATCCTGCGCTATGTATCGTAAGTATCGCATTATAATACCGCAAAATCGTGATATCGTACATTGCAAGTTTTTACATTATATACCACATAATTGTGCAATCTATAACGTAAGAAATGGGGATTCCCATCCGTCAGTTACATTTTGCGCTTTTGCTAAATTGTATTAAGTAAGTTCTAATTCGTCTACAATGTGATTTATTTCAGAGGAAATATATCAGTAAGTACATATTTTTTTGTGTTTTCTGTCGTAGATTCTACATGTTTTACTGAAATTTGCTCACTTCAGCGCGACGCAGTCGATGAGTTCAAAATTATTTTCCTAACCTCAGTGAAACTTTCGCCGAAATATGTTTAATCATTAACAGTTGCAGGTCTTACCTGCAGCAAATTTTAAATTTCCTCTGTCATTGCTTTAAATCTAAAGTCCCGATTTATAGCTCGAACTGACTCATACTCTGCCTTTTTCCCATTGCTGCTAAGGAGCCGTAGCAGACGACAGCAAAAAAATTTAACTTTATTTTTGTCTGTGATATTAGTGCATTATAATATCGTACAAAGCTGCGGCACTAATCTGAAAAATTGCACCCGCTTCCAGCGAAATCGCGGTAAAATTTCAGCCACAACCACGTCTCACAATCGTGAGATAGGTGGTATATATATATTTAAAAATTTGTCATAAGGACAACCGCAGGATTTCGCCGGGAGCGGGTGCTAATCTGAAAAATTGCATCCGCTTCCAGCGAAATCGCGGTCAAATTTCAGCCATAACCACGTCTCACAACCGTGAGATAGGTGGTTACAGTCTGTAAAGGAAACAATACGACGATCCAGCAAAAGCCTCGTGCACCCTAAGAA
>NC_046658.1:39642249-39659967 GCF_010883055.1 Belonocnema kinseyi
ACGGTTGAATTAGGGTGGATTCTTCGCTGAACTATTTATTATGACTTACCTCAATCCCTGTTATTGCTAGCAGCTTCTTTTCGCGATTAGACATTATATTTTGATAGATAATAATTTCTCCAGGTTTTACATAAATTCCAACTGAGAATAAAATAGTATCTTGGTCTAAGAAAAAGTACACACATAGGTCTGTTATGTGCCAGTATTTCAAACAACACACACGTGTATCACTGATATATCAATTCACAGAATAAAATTCAACCCCTCTTGATCAGTATACTTCACAATTCCTTTCCGGTGTATGATAAAATTTTAAAGCCTTTAATGCTAGGAACTCCACTACTATATGACCATGCAGCACCCAATCGCTAACACATTAGAACATTGTCCATGTTATAACATTTTGAGGATAGAAACCCAACAACCACACCTTCATAAATACCACTCAAGAATAAGGTCCGTGTCCACCCTTAATTATCCAAAATACTTGACAGAGACTCGAAGCTCATCCTCCATAAACTCAGTGTCAATATATCCGAAAAGTTAGCCCACAGGAAAATTAATTATATGAGAAATGACACGATAGTTCTATTCAGAAGTCGCCATATTAAAAATGTATGGATTATTTTAGTAAAGAACATGTTTCCAAACTATCAATAAATCAATAATTACCAATAAAAAACTAAGAATTGAATTCGATTTTTTAAGAATGTACATTGAAAACATATTGATATGGATATTAGGAAGTGCTTCCAAAATAATATTCAAACATATTACTTTTTTCTCCACACTTTGCCCTGCCATTTGGCCACCCTGGTATTTCCAAAAGGAAGTATAAAAATAACAGTACTAATATCTGACATGCAGACTTTAGTAAAATTATTGGAACATAGAATATAATGGGGCATGGGAGGAACAGATTCATATAATTTTTGCAACTTTAATAACAGTTGAACGGGGTAATATACTGCTTTGAAAATACATAGTTATTAGATAAGTGACGGCGTAAACATCCCTGAGAGATTCTATTAATCATGGCGCAACAAAATTTGTAATAGTTATTATGAAATATTAGTAATAACAATAAATAAGCGTCTGTTCTTTACTTACCGAAATGTTTTCTACCATAACATCGTCTTCCGGGGGTATTTTAGCGACATGAGCCGGCGAATTACTAGGAGTCGTATTGCAGTCCATTGGTTCGGTTGAAGATAATATTTTAGATGCCATATCCACTCCAACAATTACCCCTGAAGGAGGTAGCACGAGTTCGCTTACAACTTTTGTTTCGGATATCAAAGAATTCATGATAGGACCTGGAGGTGGTACAAAGATTTCATTGCTAGTGACACTGGAACAAACCTCTGCTAGTGCTTGCAGATGATTCGAATTGCTGGCCACAATTGGAACCGCGGCTACGGTAGTATTGGTTGTCGTTGTGAGGCTCATACAAGTATTAACGGAAGGAATGATGGGAATTGGTATCGTGGGCGCAACACAGGGTTGTGGCTTCGCTATAACTCCCCATGCAGTACGCTTTTTACTAAACTCTGGCAACCACTCATTGATTGCATTTTTTAATGCATGCCGTGGGTGATACATATTTGCCGATAGTGTCGAAGGCACATCTTCACCTATAACCCCGTCCTCCGTTTCCGTTTCCAATTTTATATCAGCAGAAACTGTGTCATCTGAAATCAATATTCAAAATATTATTTGTAGTCTATGTAGTATGAGATGTTCTTAAAGATTGTCAAATAAGATATTTAATTTCTAGTGAACATGAAGCTTCAAATAATTCAAATAATCAAATATTAAAAATGCTAATAGCTAGCGATAGCGATAGAAGATCTCAATTGCCAAAAAAACTTACTTAAACTCAAGTCTCTCTTCCCATCGACGTTACACCTGCTCCACTGTGCCAGGGTATGGATTGCTACAAAGTTGGCTCCGTACTCACAATTAGGATTCGTCAGTACACCTCTGAGTTTTGGAATGAGGTCGGGAGATCGTCCAGAGTATGGGCCGAGAAATACACGCTTCTGATCATAATCATTGGCGTGTATATTATCCCAGATCACTGGTGGCCTCCGCAGAACTTCAGTGATCTCTTCAATAGATTCAACGGTCAACAGCCGCGATATAACTTTTGGACCTGTCCACATTATATCGATTTCTTGTGCTAGTTTACTGCCAAGTGTATTCAGGTATTCTGAGGTGGAAACATTTGGCACAGCACGAGTCGCACAATATTGCGTTGGACATAAGAGAAAACGTGGTTGCCCGAGGTGTTGGAAAATATCGTTCGTTACAGAAACCTGCAAGGCGCATTATTTTTGTTTATAATAAATTATCAATGGAGGTAATTCCATAAAAATTAAATTCACATACTTGAGCATGTGCGAATGACTGAAACATCTCCTTGTCCGCTTCACTCATCTCCGGTTCAATGTCATCAAAGAGTAGAGCAAAAGCGATGCAACCGAATTGACTAACTTGTTCTAATTTCCTCTTTAAAGCGGTTACTTCCTTCGCACTGGAGTAAGTAATGTCAAGACCTGGAGATAAGGCATAGTAAAACGTGATTCCACTCTCTCGGGCGGCAGTGATCAGTCCTGTTAAATGCTCGGCTTCTTCGACCGTATACAAATCTCGCCAGTAAGCACGATGTTTGTAATCGTCTTTTGGAGCATAAAGGTACGAGTCCATGCCCCATTTCTTTAATCTGAGAAATTAAATTAATAGGTAATAGTATATCATATTTGATCAAATCTGTAAATGTGAGTTTAGTTGTCAGCAACAATGTGGATCCATATAGGCTTCTTAAAAGAATTGTAATATCATACCATTTTCGCTACAAACTATTCCTCATTACTAAATCATTTTTAAATAATGGCCTTGGTATGTCTCAAATTATAAAGTTGAATTTCAAACTATTCAGGGCGTTTTCCATTTTTTTAGCAATAAAATAATACGCTTTACATATATTTGAGGGGCCAATGACTCTTTTACATGCTACCAGCTAAAATTCTACAAGGCATCTGTAACGAATATCGTCATCAATATTTTCCTGATTAAACATATCTTGGGTATCAGTTCAAAATCCTAAGCATATCTTATTTGCACATTAAAAAAAATATTTTCTTTTGATAGAAAAACTAACAAAAAAATTAAATTATATTATTTTTCTTGGTTATTATTTGAGAAGTTGTAGGCTCCAGAAGCTCTGATCATATTTTTTTAAAATAACTAATCCCGGCGCAACCAGAACGTGTACGTCATCTACTCCAACTCCTTCTGTCCTAGAAGGTAAGAAAGAGCAAGCAATTTATGCGATATAACATCGTACAACACTGTTACTTGGACTGATGTATCTAGCCACGGATGACCTTACGTGGCAGGCTGGGCAGTTGGACATGAAGCTTTCACCTCTGGATACTTTTTTATAGCTACCAATCTTTGTAGAATGTTATAAGGAACAGTTTTGCCGGACCAGATGAAGTGATCCCAGACGAACAGCCTTTTACATCCGTTTCGCGAGGGACTGTGTTTGATGCTGGCAAGTAGGAATCTTGTTCAGTTAGCTGAGCAATGAAGCTTTCATACCTCCAAAGCAGCCGATTATGAGAAATACAAGATGGATTTTGTAGCCTTGGTACAGCCTGCTAAGTTCGAAAATAAGTGCTTAACATTTAGCCTGTTTCTCTTCCTCCTCGACGTAATATTACCATCGGCTGGTGCCGAGAATTCAATCACGTAAATGATATTCGTCTTCAGATCTGGGAGGACAATATCAGGCTTTTTAGCATTAATACGTTGAGTGGTGGAGGATCAGAAGTTCCAGTAGTTCTTACACTGTTCGTTCTCCACAACGGACTCCAGTTTTCCAATTCCAGTTCCAGACGTTAATACAAGACTTTTAGAGCCACTCTTGCTTGCACGCTCGTCAGTTGGTATTGCCTACAAGTACATTCATTATACGTTTGAGGTAAAATAAGATGTCTGTGACGCCGTCTTGACAGAAAATAGGAATCTCTCAGTCTCCGATCTCAATCCATCACATTTGAGAAACAGCTTGGACCGTTTTGTCCATAACTCTTATCTACGTATAATGCCGTACAATAGACCATGTAGGGGCTTGTCAGCATATTCTTGAAGTAGATACGAATGTTCTGCTTCCTGTACAAAACTTTTGAGCACCAAATGTTTTAGTGATGCTAGGTCATTTGTAGTGCTCAAGAGAATATGTGCTATTTAGAAATGAGCAGGCTGTAGCCAGAACCTTTGTTCGATTAAGACACTTTAAACCCAGCAAACCCCTATCTCCTTGATCTTGAGGAATGCATATTCGAAGTAGGAAAGATCTAGGATTATGAATTCGATGGTTTGTCATCTTCTTGTGTGTGCTACGGTCAAGTTGCTTTAAGTCATCGCCGTTCCATTTTACTGCATTAAACGCGTAGAGCAGCATAGGAACGGCAAGCATATTGGTTGCCTGGATCTTATTCTTACCAGATAATTTGGAAGTCCAAATTTTTCTGTGAATTTGGCGATACTTTTTTTGAAGAGCCAGTTTTACTTCTCGCACATCTTGGTTTTCACTAGCGGTATTCTAAAACATGTATATGTCTCTCATTGCCAAGATGTTTAATGGTATTTCCGCCTATGAGTTCAATATCCTGATCGTCAGGTTTTAGAGTACCTATTTACGGTCGTCACGAGGATTTTAAGGTCCTATTTTGATAAGGTAAAGAGTTTAAGGTGATCCATATATCACAGATGGCTGACCTTAAATTCTCTTCTGTTCGGCGGCCACATAAGTATCTAGAGCTTTTGCATCGAAGCACAATAGATAGAGGCAAGAGGAGACGCAGAAAAATACGGCACTTCTTTTAGATGACACTAGAAGCTATTACGCGCGCCACGCGCGCGACCCACTACTTTCATTGTGATTAGTCTATTTGGAAATTAAGTTCAAGAAAATATCACGATAATCATTTTTACTTTAATAACTTCTATTTATACACGACTTCGCATGGGTACCATATACGATGAAAGACCGGGTTGTGTACTCGAATTTCGAAAACCCGACTAAACTCGGGAGGTGGTTTTCTGCAGTTTTCCTCTCATCGGACGAAACGTTTAGGCAAATGCGAGTACTTCGAGCAAACTCGCATGTAGCTGCATTGTAACTAAACCTTAGTAAAAAAATGACCCTATTCGTTAGAATATAGCCAAATTCTAAGCGTTCTATGAAACTTCTTACAATAATTAACAATTCTGGTAAATTTAACAAATAACTTAGAAAAGATTTATCACAAAGAAAACCTTGGTTAACTTCGTAAACAAATTTAAATAATACCCAACTCTCAATATGTTTATGAAAATTGTTTGAATGATTAATAATTATTAAAAATTTACAAAGTAACGTGGAAAAGGATCATCGAAAGACATTCTTAGTTCATTCCGTAAACAAATTATGCCTCTTCCTTGAAAAATAGCCAAGCTATAAATATGTTGATAAACATTTTAAAAATAATTAATAGTTGTAGATTTTCAAAGAATCAGAGAAAAAAATCATCGAAAAGATATTTTTAGATAATTTTGGTAAAAAGTGAAGCCTGCTCGTAGAAAGAAAAGCAAACTTTTAATTTTACAATTGAAATTCTTTCAATAATTAATAGTTCTTGTAAATTTAAAAAACAAAATAGAAAAACATCATCGGATAGACATTATTAGTTTAGTTCGAAAACAAACTGATTCGTAAAATAAAGGCCAAACTTTAAATTTTTTAAGTAAAATTGTTTAAATAATTAGTATTGTTTGTAAATTTGCAAAGCAAAAATAAAATAATTAAAAAAAAACAAAAGAATAAAAAATAGACATTCTTATTTAACTCCGTAAACAAATGTACTTGTAGAAAAAAGGCAAACTCTTAATTTTTAAATTAAAATTGTTTAAATAATTAAAAGTTCTTGTGAATTTACAAAGCCACATAGAAAAGTCATCGGATAGACATTATTAGCTTAGTTCAAAATCAAATGGATTCGTAGAATAAAGGCCAAACTTTAAATTTTTCAAGTAAAATTGTTTAAATAATTAATAGTGTTTGTAAATTTGCAAAGGAAAAACAAAAGAATAAAAAAGCAAACGAATAAAAAATCAAAATTCTTAATTAACTCCGTAAACAAATTGACTTGTAGGAAAAAGTTCAAAAACTCTTAATCTTGTTATTAAAATTCTTTAAATAATTAATAGTTCATGTAAATTTACAAAGCAACTAAGAAAAGAGTCATCGGAAAGACACTCTTAGTTGACTTTATAAACAAATTGATTCGAAGGACAAAGGCCAAACTTTTAATTTGAAAATTAAAATTGTTTAAATAATTAATAGTTCTCGTAAATTTGATAAGCAATATAGAAAAGAGTCACCGGATAGAGATTCTTATTCGACTCCATAAACAAAATGACTTGTAGAAAAAAGGCAAACTCTTAATTTTTTAATTAAAATTGTGTAAATAATTAATAGTTCTTGTAAATTTACAAAGCAACTTAGAAAAGAGTCATCGAATAGACACTCTTAGCTGACTTCGAAAACAAATTGATTCGCAGGATAAAGGCAAAACTTTAAATTTTTTAAGTAAAATTGTTTGAATAATTAATAGTGTTTGTAAATTGGCAAAGAAAAATAAAAGAATTAAAAAAAACAAATAATAAAACATAGACATTCTTATTTAACTCCGTAAACAAATTTACTTATAGAAAAAAGTTCAAAAGCAATTAATCTTGTTATTAAAATTGTTTAAATAATTAATAGTTCTTGTAAATTTACAAAGCAACCTAGAAAACAGTCACCAAATAGACATTCTTAGTCAACTCCGTAAACAAATTTACTTGTAGAAAAAAGGCCAAACTCTTATTTTTTTTATCGAAATTGTTTAAATAATTAATAGTTCTTGTAAATTTACAAAGCAGTCTAGAAAACAGTCATCGGAGAGACACTCTTAGTTGATTTCGAAAACAAATTGAGTCGTAGGATAAAGGCCAAACTTTAAATTTTTTATGTGAAATTGTTTGAATAATTAATAGTGTTTGTAAATTGGCAAAGAAAAAATAAAAGAATAAAAAAAAGCAAAAGAAAAAATAGATATTCTTAGTTAACTTCGTAAACAAATTGACTTGTACAAATAGGGCAAACTCATAATTTTCTAATTAAAATGGTTTAAATAATTTATAGTTCTTGTGAATTTACAAAGCAATATAGAAAAGAGTCACCGGAAGGACATTCTCAGTCGACTTCCGAAACAAATTTATTTGTAGGATAAAGGCCAAACTTAAAATTTTTAAAGTAAAATTGTTTTAATAATTAATAGTGTTTTTGGGAATTCGCAAAGCAAAAATAAAAGAATTTAAAAAAGCAAAAGAATTTAAAAAAGCAAAAGAATTTAAAAAAGCAAAAGAATAAAAAATAGACATTCTTATTTAACTCTGTAAACAGATTTACTTGTAGAAAAAAGTTCAAAAATTCTTAACCTTGTTATTAAAATTGTTTAAACAATTAATAGCTCTTGTAAATATATAAAGCAACCTAGAAAAGAGTCACCGGATAGACATTCTTAGCCGACTCCGTAAACAAATTTACTTGTAGAAAAAAGGCCGAATTCTTAATTTTTGAATTAAAATTGTTTAAGTAATTAAAAGTTCTTATAAATTTTCAAAGCAATATAGAAAAAACTCATCGGATAGACATTCTTAGTTGACTCCGTAAATAAATTGACTTGCAGAACTCGTAGAAAAAAAGTCACTTTTACTTTTTTGATCGAAATTGTTTAAATAATTAATAGTTCTTGTAAGTTTACAAAGCAACCTAGAAAAGAGTCACCGGACAGACTTCCTTAGTTGACTCCGTAAACAAGTTGACTCGTGGAAAAAAGGGCAAACTCTTAATTTTTTAATTAAAATTGTTTAAATAATTAATAGTTCTTGTGAATTTACAAAGCAACATAGAACAAAGTCATCGGACAGATATTCTTAGTTTAGTTCGAACACAAATTGATTTGTAGGATAAGGGCCAAACTTTAAATCTTTAACTAACATTGTTTAAATAGTTAATAGTGTTTGTAAGTTTACAAAGCAAACACAAAAGAATAAATATTGACATTCTTAGTTAACTCCGCAAACAAATTTACTTGTAGAAAAAGGTTCGAAAACTCTTAATCTTGTTATTAAAATTGTTTAAATAATTAATAGTTCTTGTAAATTTGCCAAGCAACATACAGCTGAGTCACCGGATAGACTTTCTTAGTCGACTCCGTAAACAATTTGACTCGTAGAAAAAAGGGCAAACTCTTAATTTTTTAATTAAAATTGTTAAAATTATTATCAGTTCCTTTGTAAAGCAACATAGAAAAGGGTTAGCTGACTCCGTGAACAAATTCTCTTGTAGAAAAAAGTTAAACTCTTAATTTTTAATTAAATATTGTTTAAATAATTAATAGTTCATGTAAATTTACAACGCAACATAATGAATTAAACTTATTCTTTAAAGAAGAGCCATTTATGAAAATTGCTTTAATAATTAAACTGTTTGAAGATTAAATAACTGCTAAAAGCCATTAATGAGCTCCACTCGAATTCGGCACGATCGCTGCAACTTAATCGCTAGGCATGTTTACATACAATAATGTAAACAGATACCTCGAACGCGAGCGAGAACATGCCTGTTTCACTTTTCTATCACTCTATGGGAAGCTGCGACCTGCTTTCAACTATAGGATAGCTGGTAGTCACCTGTCTTTTGTCAGGTCTTACGACCAATGTTGTGCCCCACAAGAGCATAAGCTCTTTCATGCATCTCACTACTTTGTGTGAACCTTTAGGCGCTTGTTAACCAGCTCACATGTCTGTTAATAGGTTCTTCTTACAGCCTGACAGTCCTCTCTTGCATATACGTTGTTCCACAATCAAACTTCATACCGGCTTATTTTATTTAGCCCTAGCGCTGAAAAGTGTTTAGTTTTAGCCATAACTTTCTTTACTTCTACAGCAGTAATTGGTGGCCACTCCTCTGGACGTTGCAACCGTTACCTTTGAAAAAAGTTACGCAAGAGTGATATGTCTAAAGCGTCTTCATTTAGCTAATAAATACCTCCATATATTTGCTCGCAGAAGACTTAAATCTCTTCTCGACTAGGCAGATTTGCAACGGCACATGACTTCTTATTGAATAGACGCGGAGGATGAGCAAAAAGGGGGGGATTTCCTAATTTGTTGCATCCAGTGCTGCTTGATAGTCAACAGTTTGCACTTGTTCAGTGTGTGATTTGTTTTTCTAAAGTTTTGGAGCACGTTTCTTAACTTTGAGAGTGAATTGTTTAGTTGACGTTATGTAGCTGATCACGCACTGAACATTTAATGCATTTCTGCATTAGTATCATTACTTCTATATAGTCGCTAAGCAGGGAGATAGCCTTCTCTTTAACTACGCAGTTCAGAGTCAAGAAATTAATATCTTAGGGGAGAGCAGTATTAGCTTCAGCTCATTTGTCCATTCTCAGACAGACTTTTTGGTGGATTTTTGATCTCCTAGTTCTCATGTTGGCATTATCGGCTAAATGCAAAGGCGGTTTTGCAGGAACGAGTGGTATGTTCGCTGGAGGAGGTTGCTCTTCTTTTTGCTGATAAAGAGCTTCTTATTCCTCTCGACGTAAAAAGGATACCTGATTTCTTGAACGCTAAAACGCTGTATAAGTATACTCAGATTATTATCATTTTCAAAATTATACTAGCGTGAACTCGGTTTTTCATCATAGCCACGGACTAAGTCAAGTGGCCGATGAAACGATGATGTTGTAAGTTAATTGAATACGATGTTTGAAATCTCTTGCCATGATGTTGCAGATACACAATTACGAGCATGGTGTAGTTTGGTGTTCGTATTTTACCGCTGTTATACATAAACAACGGCCACAAACGTTGGGGGTGACAACATTCCTCTCATGTAAGGCTGATCCACTTAAATCCCGCAGCACTGCGTTTAAAACCGATTCTACTATGCCTTTTTATTTAAAACCCCGGCGAAACAGAGTTTATTCCCTCGCTGCTAAGTATAATTTAAGTTCTTCAGCATGACTACATATACCGCTCGACGACTGTACTTAACTAGGCATGGGCATATGGAAATTTTTCTTTTATCAAGGTGGGCTTAGAACTGTATGAATTTAATAAACAACCAGTGATAACCGTCGGTTACATCCAACTTCATTAGAAGTACTCGCATTTTCCTGGGCATTTGGCCAAGGGAGAGGAAAACTGCAGAAACCACCTCCCGCTTTTAGCGGGTTTTTTTCGAGTTTGAAAGCAGATATTCGATCCTACCCATCCAATGCACACAATCACCCTCAGCGTCTAACCTTCCGCTCGACAAGAGTTAAAACGCAGCAAATACGCAACTCGGTCATACGTCGCAGTCACCCATCCGAGTGCTATCCAAGCTCAAAATGGCTTCACATCTGAACTCTTCCCGAGTCAACATTCACCTTACAGCTAATACCGTCGGTTAGAATGTATGAATATAAAGGAAGCCAAAGTTGTATGGCTGGACATCATATGGGATTATCAGTCAGTTTATGTGTTCTTGTGTTAACTGTGGCATACGATGGTTTTGTGAAGCTCTCACTCACATAAATTACAGATTGATCTAAAATCTATCCCTTCCATCCCCAGAGAAAAGGGATTAAGTGAAACAACAAAACTCATACAGAAAATCTCCCGAGAATTGTCGGGGCGCCCCTGAACTTGTGTTAAGAGCGTTTGAGCAGCATTTGAACATTTTTCAATAATTTATTTAGTGGTACTTTTTTTAATTTTCCAGTTGATATTATTATTATTATTAAATATTCAAAAAGTTTCATATTCGACTTATTCTTGTATCCGAATTTTTTTCTTTAAACCACTATAACGTTTGGAATAATTGAGATATGGTATTTATTATTTTCTTTTTTATTATAAGAGAGTTCATCGCCTTCTTTTAAGAATCCACCGGAAAATTAAAAAAAAGGTTTAAAATTAACAAAAAGGGCACCTTTTATCTGAAAAAATTAAAAATCGATTTTCCCAAAAATCCCACTTTTAAATTTTTTCATTTTTTTAACTTGTACTTTCATAATGAGGATCTCTTGTAAGTTTGATGCTTGCTAAATAACTTTTGTTGTCAGGAGGATTCTTTTTAGTTACAAACGAATTTTCTACTTTTTTTCGAAACAATGATAGATACGAAAAAATGTTAAGATAAAAGTTTGCACGTCTATAAAAGTTCTACGAAAAATCTCTCTTGTTCTTTTGCGATATTTTTCATAGCTCACGAAACAAAATTCAAAAACTACATTTTTAGGGGAAAATATTCTCCCGGCCTCACACAACAAAGGACTCATAACGTAGGACGAGCCAGCTTTAAGAGCCTCGTCTAGTGGCCGTCAGGGTTCGGATTTTCGTGAATCTCACAAAAACCGTTACCGGTTTATGCCGATGGAATCGATAGTAGAATCCTTTGTTGTGTGCCGGATAAGGTTCAGGTAAAATATTTTTTTTACATATTTTATTATTAAACTTTGTACTTTAACGTAGTTTTTTGTCGGCTATTGCATTTCTCAAAGTTTGAAGCCGATATTTTATGTATAAAAAAGTTCAAACGTTCAAAAAATGTCGAGGTTCAGAAAAAATATGTGAAAAAGGCTCCCTGTTTTAATTTGGTCGGAAATAATTTCAGTGAACTGATAAAGTGAGTTTAGTAATATGGGTATTTCGCTGTGCCACATGCCCTTAAATAAAAAATTGGGGGTTTTTAAAAACAAATCAAAAAATTCAAATACGCATAACTTTTTAGAAAAAATTCTGTTTACAAATCGGCAAAATACATATCGCCTAATTTTTTCTAAAAAGCAACATATTTCGCCCGCGAGAGATTCTACGATTTCAAGTGTAAGGCCCTGTCTGATATAAAATAGATTCGGTCAATGTAGATTTATTTCAAGAAAAACTTGTAGTTACAGTGATAAACATACTTTTGAGTCCGGAAAGTATCTTTTTAATTAATAGAGGAAATTATTTCCGCCGACAAAGATACTTTCGATTTGATAATATCTACTGTAGATACAATGAGTGGCACTTTCGAAAAGGTCAAAAACATACACTATAAGATAACGCAAAAAGTTAAGTAAACAAGCCAATTACCAATCTTTTTATTACTATATTAAAAATGAGCTTTTGAAAACATCTTTTTCACACAGTATGTATTTGATTTTTGAAGCTTTTTTTGAATAAGAAATCTATGTTGGAAAAAAATTTTGGTTGTCTAATTCTGTACGGCAACCCCTCGATTTAAAATGAGCAATTATAAATCAAATATTCAAAAAATAAGCAACCTGAAACTCAATTATTTCAAATTTTCAATTCTTGTGTTAAAATTTCAAAGTGCACAATTTAGTCTTTAACGTCACAATTTTAATTGTTTCATTTTTTTGTAAGTGAAATTATTGAATTTTAATGTCTAAGCAAGTATTGAACAATTATTGATTTCAACAGACTTACGATTAAAATAATGTAACTTCTAATGTAGAAAAGTGCTTAGTTTTAAATAAACTTAAAAATCGTTCTGGCAGCATTTAATTTCTAATTGATCAATAAAATAGCGTTGAGAACTTGCATTGTGGCTTTGATTGATTACTTCAAACAAACATATTTTCAGCTTCAGGAGATCGAATTTTTCAATTTTAGTTACCATAAAATATTTATTGTGTACTCAGAAGCAGAATACGATCGAAAATATTTGAATAAAAAAATCCCAAATGCCATGTTTATAAATAACAAAATTATGAAAAATAAAATAATAGACATAAGACAGAGAAAACTGTTAAAAAATTTCTCTGAGTTCGACCTTTATACTGGCATTAGCAGACAAATTTATGTCCCGAGTCATATTTTGATTCGTAAATTTCGAAGCAGCTTCTTATAATCATAATAATTTTGTATAGAAAATAACAATTTATAATTTAAATTTATGAGCACAGATTTTCGGGATCTTTGAATAAAATTTCAGAGTTTTATCGTATTTTTAAAGGTGCACAAAATTCCCAGATTTCCCGTTACCCCAGATCGCTAGACACCCTGTATATGTATTCAATCCAGCAGACTGTGCGAGAATAATATTGGCACACGTGCACTTTGAATCACATCTATTTTGCAAATACGGCCAAGTAAAAAATCAACTCTTCGCTCGTGCGCTTAACCTTTGAATAGATATTGCAAACCCATTTTTTATTAAATTCTATTAATTTCTAAAATTTTTCATTCCTATCATGGATCAATTTGAAACTATCTGGTGTAACGCAAAAATAATAATTGCATTTAAAAACTTTCCCGTAATAACTATGGCTGGAGTGAAAAAGATCCACATTCTTTTTTATTATGATTCAGTTAAACCAGCCCCCTGGAACTCTGAGTTGAAAAATTGCTGTGTTGACGGTGGCCGTGTGGCGGCGCCAGCTATGCAGTTAGCCTATGATTGTTACAAATGCATGGCAAAATCAAAGATCTTTGCAGGGTGACCGTTTTAATCAAAGAACAAAATTCCCGGTCATTTCCCGGTTTTCTCCGGTTCGCAAATATTTTTCCCGGTCAATAAAATTTAAAAAATATAAATAAAAAGCTAAACAGTAAAAGTACAAGTAATACAAAATAAACAACAAACTAAAGCATTCAAAGTGGAACTCTTGAATGTTTAACTTTTAAAATTGAAGTTTGAAAGTTTAAAAGTCAAAAGTTTTCTATTGAATTGTTCAATAATTTACACGTATAAACTGTAAGGTACTAACACTTTTCAACTGAATAATTTCAAGTTTAATTAATTTAAACTGCCAATTTCAGAACTTTTAACATTCATAAATTATTGAGTTCAAAGATTTAAATCAAATTCCTACAATATGAATGCAGGTTAACATTTTCAATACTCTAAATTAAAGAATAAATCAATGCACTTTAAAAATAGTCAAAATTATATTATTCAGTTATTTTAGGTCAATAAATATTTTTAAATTTACAATTTTTTCAACTTAAAAGTTCTTAAATTATAATTTAAATTATTTTTATTTTAAACAGTTTAAGCATCCTTGAAAAACCTTAAAATTGTATTTCGAAATCTTGAGAAATGTAGAAGTAGTTTTACATTTTACAATGGTATTTCAAAGTAACAATTGAACACTTATGATATTTAGAAACAATTAGAGTAATTTTAAGAGATATTTAGAAGCTTCAAAAAGATTAAAAATTAATTTAGAACTTTAAATTATTGCAAATAATTTTAACAAAGTATGTTTACCGAAAAAATTTGGTTATTCGTAACGAAATTTCGGCGCAAATACTCACAACCTAATTTAAAACAAAATGTAGATTTTTGCAGTTTACAACAAATTTGGAGGCTTTTTAAGAATTATTAAAAGGCGCCAAACGAATAAAAAAATTTCTTAAAATTCCTAGTAAAATTAAAAATGATTCTCCATTATGATAAATTATTTTAACAGAATATTCAAAAAGATTTTAAGAGAATTCCAATATTATTAAAAACGACCCAGGAAAAGAACTCGAGTTGAACTTTGCAAATAAATATTTTACAATTTTTATTGTTTATTTAACAATAGTTTTTAGGGTTTAATTTTAATAGGGTTTAATTAATTAAAAATATAAGCGCTACATCATTAGAATTAAGTAAGAATTACAAGTTTTATCTAAAAAGAAAAACATCAAACTCTAAATAGTTATTGTCAAATAAAGAAAACCGCAAATATTTGTTTCAACATTCCGCCTCGCGTTCTTTTCCAAAATTAGATATAATTAACATTAACACATTTTTCTCGATATTAAAAATCAGTTTTAACAAGTTTTATTTTTTGAACTTGAAATAACGTAAGATAATAATAATAAATAATTAATTGAATTGAGTACATGCACTTGTCTTCAATACGGCCTCTGCAGTTTTCGTTTGTAACATACATGATGCACACGTATTTATTGGTTGGATCCGTGACAAAAAGCCCAAACGACAAAGCGCTTGCCCAATGACAGTCGCGCTCCGTGAAAAAGGCCCGTGAATCAGAGAGCGACTCGCTTCATCGCGATGGATGTATGTATGAGCACACCCCTACTCGCTCTCTTATTTGGGGGCCTTTTTCACGGAGCGCCACTCTCATTAGGCGGGCGATTTGTCGCTTGGGCTTTTTGTCACGGATTCTATTGGTTAGATATTAAAGTTTTAATAATTTAACAAGAGTTTTAAGTAAAAAAAAAAGAATGCTTAGGTGGTATACCGAATGAAAAGACAAAAGTATATGGGGGAACAACATCTAAAAGTCATACCGTTTAATGGTGTGACAGTGATATACCCTTACAGCAATAGGATATACCGGGATATCCCATTTGATCCCATTTATCTTCCAGGTTGCCCCAAGGATATGCCAGGGATATCCCGCTAGGCGGCAATTTGGATATGCCAGGGATAACCCCAGGATATCCAGGGTAACCCTGGGACGCTTACGGGATATTCAAATGTCCCAAGTAGGATATAGAAAATTAATTTATATCCTACTTGATTTATATCCAATTGAAAACGATTGGAATCATTATGAACGTAGGATAGCGCCGATATTTTGAATATCTAATCTTAAAATGTCCAATCTTAAAATCATTAATGCATAAAATGAGTTTGAAATACTAAAATTAAAATAATTTTGAAATAATTTTAAAATAAACAAAGTTACAGGCTGCTAAATTCTTATATTACAATTCTGAATGCTTTATTTAGAAGAAGTGTATAGACGGCTTGTAATGTTTACATAAATTACTGAACGTTTGGGATCAGTGTTCAGAAAACTTCCACTTTGAATGCTTTAATTTGTCATTTATTCTTAAATACTTTAAATAAAAAAGGCTCAGCTTTAAAAAGTTCAACTTTGAGTTTTATTCAGTTCTAATCTATTCCGTGTAAATTTGTTTAAAACAGGAAATGGTTCCAAATTTTTTTTCAATTTTAATGGCTGCCTTGTGAATAATAAAAAAAAAGTAAATTTACTGTTCAATTTAGAAAGTTGAATTAATAAAAAGTTTTTCTATTATAAGATGAATTTATGCGTTAATAATGGCTAAGAATTAAAAATTGAGACCTCTTCCTGATAAAAAAATCTTTGATCTCTAATAGTATTTTTAGATTGTTTAACTTTATTTAATTAATAACAGCCTGGGATTTTTTAAATAATAAAATAATACTTCAATCGATTTTCTGAAGTTTCACGTTTTTGAAATATTCGTTTAATTTTTTTTTTTAATCTCAACTCCCTTTAAAACCGTCAACCCTTTGTACAATTTTCACTACAATAAATGATTTAAGAGCGCATAGTAAAAAAGAACAATTTTGCTGCTTTCACTAATATAAAATCAACGTTTTTATTTTTATCACGTATCTGATTATATATTTTAAATGTATAATACTATTAGAACATTTTTATCCTAGCACCACTTTTATCTGGTAAAATATATTTCGTATATATACTGTTTAAAATTGATATTATTCCAAAAAAGTGAATATATGTTTTTAACTCATTCCCGCTATACGAAGTACTGCTATCACGTGCCAAATTCCAAGTAACCGATTGGAAACAATTGGAAATTCAAAATGCTTAATTGTTGTCAATCGTTTTGGCACATTTAAGAAACTCGATTCGGAACGATTGAGATATTAGTTCTATCGTTTCTTATTGATCTCAATTGATTATTTCTAGAAGGGTTAATAAATAAAAAATATTATAATATATATTATATTGAGGTCAGTCTGTGGGTTGAGAATGAATAAAAAAGTATTAAACTAAATTGGAGAAGGAAACTAATTTAAAAGAAATTCGCGTCTTATTCTAGCCGAATGGGGTTTGGGAGTTTCAGGCTTGAAATATGGTGTGGGAGGGGGGGGGGGGGGGGGGGGGGGGGGGGGGGGGGGGGGGGGGGGGGTATCGCGTACCTTAGATTTGCAAAAGCGCTACTGGAGGAAGCGGGTGTGGTGGGCGGTCTAGTTATGGGCACGGTGATGGAGACGGTGTGCCAGCCGGGAGGAATCAAGTGAGATCCAGGTGGGGGAGGGGTCTTGGTTTGGGTCATCTTCGCGCGGGCCAGGGTTTGAGCAGAGAGCAGTGATCCCAGATCTGCAGCGAGACGTGGTCCAACCCTATCATAGGTCTATGTCCGTGTGAATATAGTAGAAGATATAAATGACTGGGTTGCGCGCGCAACCTATTTCTCCTCTTCTGAATTTGAAAACTCGAAGGTGCACGATTTCCGGTCGGAAAACTTCGGCGGTTCTATTTATATCTCGATCCGCTTTCAAATGAAGCCAAGAAATTGGTATTTGAATGTTTCCAGGTTTCGATGCTTCAATTTGGAGGTTATGTTTTTTCAGGTGTAGAATATTATATTAATACTATTAAATATATTATTACCATTAATAATATAATTATATTATATTATGAAAGTCTTTTTTTCTATCTTGATCTGCATTTCAAAGAAATTCAAGAAATTGGCGATTTTCATGATTTGAACACTTCGCGTGCCTCTTTATATGAGGTTATTTTGAGGTTACGTTGTTTCAAGTATAAAATATGAATGATATCCATATTAATACTA
>NC_046658.1:39660067-39663565 GCF_010883055.1 Belonocnema kinseyi
ATATTATTAATGCTAATATTATAATTATGTTATATTATAATAGTCTTATTTATATCTTGATCCGCATTTGAAAGATATTAAAGAAATTTGCAATTTTGATGATATATGAATAAAATATATTTTTTTATAAAAGTTAATTTTTTAATTGAAAAACCTACTGTTGTATTTTAGGTTTGGAATTCATCTCGTTTGGATAAAAACTCAATTATTTGGTTGAAAAATGAATTATTTTGTTAAAAATGTAACTATTTTGTAAAAAAGTCCTCTTTTCTGTCAAAAGTTCAACTCCCGGTAATAAGCGTTGAATTCAGAAAAATTAAGAATTTGTATTCCTATGATTAAGCGATTTTTCCTCTGTCTAAAAATCCCCCAACAGGAACAGAAAAAGTGCAAATCCTGTTCCTCTCTATGGACTTAGTAAAATTTAACGGAAGCATTTATTTAAACTATTTAGTTAGCATTAAAATTTCAGAACTTACATTCCGCATGAAGGAATTAAAACAACACATTACACATATTTTGTGAACTAATTAAAAAGAATTAAATAAAATCAAAATATGACCACTTCTGAGGAATACAAAATATCTCTGAGAGGTATGTTACCGAAGGAATTAAAAATATTGAAAACACGTTCTCTTTGGGAGAATAGAAAACTGTGTGGCGGCCGCTATGGAAATAGAAGTGAATAAGTTTAGGAGGTATGTTATTCTTATGGTGGCATTTTGGATAGATGGAAAAATCGTGCATTCAAAATAATAGAATAATCCTCACTTTTGCGCTGAAAATTTAACTAATCGGTTAAAAAAATTATCTTTTTTAGTTAAATATTTAACTTTTTGGTTGAAAAATCATGTATATTGCTGAAAATTCGTCTTTCTCTGTACACATTAAATTGTTTCATTGAAAACGTATATTTTTTGGTTTAAAATTGAATTTTTCGGTTGAAATATCAATCATCAATATTTTTTGGTTGCAAAGTATATTATTTTATTGTAAATGCAACTATATTGTTAAAAATTAAAATTATAATTTTTGGATGGAAAATCGATTATTCACTTAAAGTTGAACTACTTAGTAAAAAAAAGTAATTTTTTCTTATTGAGGATTCATAATTGTAATTGAAAATTCAACTATTTGCCTTTAAATTAACTGTTTTGTAAAAATGTTACTGTTTTGTAAAAAATGCATCTTTTGGGCGTTAAAAGTCAACAATTTGATAGAAAGTTAAACTATTTGGATAAAAATTTTGTTTAAAAAATCATATTTTTGGGTTAAAAATTCCGCTTTTTTGTAGATAATACTCTTTTTGACTTATTAGTTGACAATTTAACAACTTTATTGAAAATTCATTTTTTTCTGTTAAAAATGATTTTTCTTTATCTGAAAATGTAACTATTCTAGGATTGAATAAAAATTAATCGTGTATATTAGTTAAGTTGGAATATCATTTTTTTTGTATAGAACAATAATCTTCTTGGTCGAAAATTCACCTTTTTCCTTGAAAATTTAACAATCAATTCTTTATCACTGTTTTTATCTGGGAATTGAACTATTCCATTTTTGGTTGAAACTTTATCCTGTACATTGTATTAGTTAAAACATCAATTATTTGATAGAAAATTAAATTATTTTGTTAAAAAGTAAACTTTTTGGTGGAAAATTAATATATTTTGTTAATTAGATTTTTTCCCTAAAATCATCGAAAGTAAAAGCAAAAGAGAAAAATTCTGAAAGAATGAACCTCAATTCTGAATAACACTGTAATGCATTAAAAATTTAAAAAATATTTTTAAATCATTTTTTTAAATGAGTCACGTTTTTTCAGGGTTGCCACAATTTTTTATAAGAAAAATCTATCTAATCACCGTCCAATCTATCCAATTATCTTTCCATCTTTCTTTTTTTTTTAAAGAAATTATTTACAAATTTGAACAGAATGGTTCGAAATAGAAAGCCTTGAATTGTTAAAATCGCAATGAGCTCAATTTTAACTTTGAACGCTACAATTTTAATTTTTAAAAAGATTCAAAATTAATTTAAAACTTGAAATTATTTCAAATAATTTGAAACACGATGTTAATTTAAGGAAAAGAATCTAATTAAGAAAATATATGAATTTTCAACCAAAAAGTTTACTTTTTATCAAAATTAATTAATTTTCTATCATATTGGAGTTTCAACTAATACAATGTACAGGATAAAGTTTCAACAAAAAATGGAATAGTTAAATTTCGAGGTAAAAACTGTGATAAAAAACAAGAAAAAAAACGAATTTTCAAAAAAAAATTATAAAATTTTCAAGGGAAAAGGTGAATTTTCGACCAAGAAGATTAATGCTCTATAAAAAAAAATGAACGATTTTCTAACTTACCCAATATACACGATTAATTTTTAATCAATCCTAGAATAGTTACATTTTCAGATAAAGGAAAATCATTTTTAACAGAAAAAATTAATTTTGAACAAAGTTATTAAATTGTCAACCAATAAGATCAATTTTCGAGCAAGAAAATTAATGATCTACAAAATAAGACAAATTTTAAACAAAATACTCGAATTTTCAACAAAATTATTTAAATTTAAAGTCAAAAACACGAATTATCCACAAAAAGGTGACTAAATTTGTACTAAAGAAGGTCAATTTTTAACAAAATACATGAACTTTGAACAAAATTATTTAGTTTTAAAGTAGATAAGAATACTATCAACAAAAAAGTTTAATTTTTAACCCAAAAAAATGATTTTTCAACCAACATTTTAATTGTCGACCAGATAGTTTAACTTTCTATCAAATTATTGACTTTTAACGCCCAAAAGATGCATTTTTTACAAAACAGTAAAATTTTTACATAAAGTTAAATTAAAGGAAACAAGTTAAATTTTCAACTATAATTATGAATCCTTAATAAGAAAAAATTACTTTTTTTTTACTAAGCAGTTCAACTTTAAGTGAATAACCGAATTTTCCAGCCACAAATTATGATTTTAATTTTTAACAATATAGTTGCATTTACAACAAAATAATAGACTTTGCAACCAAAAAAATATTTACAGTTGATGTATCAACCGAAAAATTTAATTTTTAACCAAAACGTATACATTTTTCATAAAACAATTTAATTTCTACAAAGAAATACGAATTTCCAAAAAAATACATGATTTCTTACCAAAAAGTTAAACTTTTAACTAAAAAAGATAATTTTTTTCACCATATAGTTAAATTTTTAACTGAAGAACGTCAATTTTTAACAAAAAATGGTATAGATTAATTGTCAGTTTCAAAAATGTATTTTTAACAACACATAAACAAAATTACATCAGATTAGTTCAATTTTCAACGAAAGAGATGAACCTTCAAATAAAAAAAAAGTGTTTAACAAAGTAGTTGAACATTTGATAGAAAAGAGGACAAATCATGAAAATCGCCAATTTCTTGAATTTCATTAAAATGCAGATCAAAATAGAAAAAAAGACTTTTATAGTATAATATAATTATGT
>NC_046658.1:39663665-39669617 GCF_010883055.1 Belonocnema kinseyi
ATAGTATTAATATATTATTCTACATTTGATAAAACATGACCTCCAAATTGAAGCATCGAAACCTGGAAACATTCAAATACCAATTTCTTGATTTTATTTGAAAGCGGTCACTACTGTATTGTAGTTTTGATTCAAACTGGATAAATACAACATATTAAAAACATTTCAAATAATTATTTTCATTCAATTTTACAAGAAATTTATTTTTAAATTAAATTTTTTGTAAAATACAATTTGGTCTTTGGAATTCAATAAAAATAAATTGTTATTTATAAAATAAATGTGTTATAATTTTTGTTGTCTGAAATAATAAGTTACACAATTTATATACATTCTTGTGCATTTTTTAATAATTATTTATTTAAATTACAAGAATTGTTTTTAAAGCAATTTTGAATTGCGCGCCAAGTGCGACCAACCAGCGCGTGGCCCTAACGCAAGCGCAGTAGCACAGGGTGCCAACATTGGCGTCACTGAAAGGAATTTATTCTAAGTCGAATAACAGGTGGGGTTAGGATGCAAAGGTGACGAAAGAAAGAATCATGGATGTTTGCTAAATATAAGTCATGGTTATAAATATTATTTATAACCATGAATATAATTTAGCGGACATCAATATAATATAAAATAATATAAAATGTACAGTATTTTCTTTTCAGATATTTAAAAATTACACAAATATTAATTATACGTCTAATTTAATTGCGCATGAATAATAATTTACTGTGGTTAGTAGGAATCATGGACATAGGAAACACGGGACTAGGCATGCCATCCTAACTTGGGTGAGCGGGGTTGAATCCACGGGAGGGGGGAGAATTCCATGAGTGGGAAGAGCCGCCATCTTACGATGTGCCATTTGATTATGCGCACGAGCATTTTTGCTGACAAACTGTGCATGAAAATATAAACATGTGTGCGCTGCCATGTTTGTCGCGGGACGTCAAAAGGTGGCGGACCTCCCCCCCTCATTACATCACCCCCGCAATGGCATGCCTAGTCCCTTGTTTCCTATGTCCATGGTAGGAATGCACTGGGATTTACGTCTAAAAGCAGTGAATTTTACGATTTTCGAAAATTATTCTTAATTCAAAAGATTCAAAAAAATCCTAACGATTATTATCTTTTACCGAAAAGTATCAGGACATTATTTTTATTTAACAAACATTTCTTTAAACATTTTTGCTGTGCATTATTTGAATTCTACGCCAACTGCATAGCTGGCGCCGCCACACGGCGACCGTCAACTTTCATGACAAATATTTTCCACGGGCCTCCAGAAATGTGGCATGGGGCTGAGTTAAACAATTACATTTGAATGAATATGGACTTTTCTTAGGTTACCAATTACCTATCAATTATATTACTATCCATTACTACCTCGACAGTTCTTTTCCATTAGATTATTTCTCTGATAGGCCCAGATTAGAAAATTGAAAACGTACTAAATAATATCAAGCGTTATTCACTTACTTTCGGAAGAGATCCTTTCGTTGTTCTGTGGTCCATGGACGACCATAAAATCCTTGAAATATAAAAACATACGATTGTTAATTAACGGAAGGAAAATAAAAGGTTTGCATTTTTACAAATACATAATTATAATATAGCTACAATAATTATTTTTCAGGCACCAAATATTGTCAATACCTAAATAAGATACGTAATATAAATTCGAAAAAAAACATTTTTTAATTTTTAAGCCTCCCAGCCGTGGAAACCAAAGATTTTATAAGCCTAGATGCGGCACGTGTATAGTTCGAGGAACTAATTGTAGACGGCGCTGCTCCCGGCGAAAATTGCCCGATCCCCCCAAGCCTCTCAACCCGAAAATCGCACCATCCAACTACTTTGCCCCTGGAATCTTCACCCGTCGAACAAGTTCATCACATAGCGGATACTCAGTCGGTAAATACTAAATACTTAAAAATATAAAATATAAATTTTATATCGAGAATTTTGATTGAATATTTTCAATTAATGAATCAAATATTTGAATAAATTTTGCATCAAGAAAATGTGTAGATGCATAAGATTTACTTTTAAATTGAATTAAAATATAATTGTATCGTAATAAATATTTTTAGCTGCTATACATCTTTTATAGAAAAAAATTAGTCATTTTGCAATTAAAATTTACTGCCTGAATAATATTATTTTGTTGTTTTGAAAAAGAGGCGGTAGAAGTTCTACTAAATGAAACTATACGTTTGAAGACATTAAACGTTTTAATTGATAAACATATTGAGTTGAAATTTAAAATAATTAATTTTTTTAATAAATATGATCGTACAGTGTTCTCGCATGTATAATTAGCGATTTGAAGTTTTTAGATGTAGAGTTAAATTTTATAGGAATACCGCCTCCCTCACGATTATTAATTTAAGTAAGCAATAATTCGTAAATTTCTATGTTTGTGTAATTAGTTATGAATTAAATAAATTATAATGAAACGATAAAATTATATAATAAAATTATTTTATTTTTATATATAATATTTTATAGAAATTTATATATCTTACTATGTATGTAAATTATGTCCCGATTTTTTAATTTTACTTAAGTGGTTGATCAGAATATATAAATATTTTGTCTTACATTTCTTAATTGAAACTAAAAGGTCAGAAATTATTGGAAAGTTTCAAAAACATTTATCTCTTAATTGCTAGTTTGTAATAAATAATCCGTCAATGAACTATTTATTGTCACGGGCACATTCTCATCGTGCGCTGTGCCCGTGGCTCGCAAGTTTGAGCGCGCCTCGAGTGCGCGCCTTTTTATTCCCGCGATTCGCGCTCAGATATTCTTTGCATTTAGAATGCTTAAATGAAAGTTTATTAAAAACATCTCTTCAGATCGCTGTATTTATATGCGCGTTCATATACTGAATTTTTTGCTTTAATAAGTATAGTTAAAGATTAAGTTTCTCAAAGATCTGTAGGCTTTGAGGCACACAATATTATTGTGACACTCGCGCTGAGCACTCGTTTTTTGACAGACAGTTGTAAATTTATATTTTCTGAACCACCTTAAAATAAACTTAAAAAATACAATCCTTTTTTAAGACATTTTTCTCTATCTGGCGTTGTTATGCTAATAATAGAATTTTGGTTTTCATATTATTTTTTATACATGTATAAAGCAAAATATCCTACAAGTCTTCTTTTAGATTTTTTACGTATCTCGCGTCTTTTAGCGTAATATTGGAATTTTCGATTATTTGCATATATTACTTACGATAAAACAAAATTACGAGTTTAAAGAAATTTTGTAGGATTTTTCAAAACCTATCATTTCTCTTTGAGACTTTTTGTCGTATTTTGCGTCATTTGGTTAAAAATTTGAATGTTGTGGTGTCAAATATGTTTTGGTACCTTTTATTGTTTTTACACAAATTTTTATTTTTAATACCATTTTTATGATCAAAACCAAAACTACGTGTCCTGTCAAAAAGTAATTCATACAAAATGTGTAGCTCTTTTTCGGGTAAATAATTTTTGTTAAATCTTTTTTTTTCGCAACTTATATAATTTTTTCACAGTTTTTTAAAAATATTTTCAATGTTTTTTTTCGTGAATAAAACAAAAGGTACGCCTCCTATCAAGAAGTGATTATTAATGAATTTGTAGATCTTTTTTGAGATCACAATTTTTCTTGATTCATCTTCTTTCATGTCCTGCATAGTTTGACCAGAAAATGGTATTTTTCATATCTCATTATTTTTTGTGCAATAAAAATTAGAATCTTCAATTTTACAAGAAAATCCAAAAAGTTTATATGATAATCTTCTAGGGTTTTTAAACAGCAATGTTTTTCTTCACTTTTTTGCATATCGTACGTTGTTTGGCTTATAATTTTGATTTTCGATTGATATTAAAAGTTTTGAAAATGCAATAACTCTTGAGAATTTTGTCTTGTATGGAAAAAAGTCATCAGGATAAATTACTTGGCTTTCTGAGTACTATTAATAGCCGTAAATAAAAATTTTAAGTATACAAAAATGGTCCCAAAATTGGTATGTTTATCCAAAATGGCTGTTTAACGAACTCGTTCTTTCTTTTCGGACTTGTCGGAACTTTATTTTCTTATCTTTTCTCAATCATAAATGATGAGAATGAGAGAAATTAGAGGCCCTTTAATTTTTGTTATTAATTTCAGTTTTTAAATCATTTGAATTCTTCAAAGTAAAACGCTGTTACTTTTCTCTATAATATTGATATTTTATCCAACATAAATCAAATTAAAAATAAAGTTTCTTAAGTATAGTCTCAATATACTTGTTCTCTGTGATTCTTTTAATTGTTGTAATTTCGATTTCTGAGTCTTGTCGATTTTTCGTTGTGTATTTTTATGCTAAACAAATTTTAAACTATACATTATAAGGATAATTTCATTAAGTACAAAAATCGAAACTTTAAGGGGTCGTTAGTAAACTGCATTACCAATTGCATCAGGGGTGGGGGGGGCATGCTAAAAACTATGGTTCGAACAGGGGTTGGGGGTCAGGGGAAGAAGAGTTACGAAATTAGATAACATTTAGTATGTTTCTTTATTATTAACTTTTAAAGAATTTGTTCTTTTTTTCTCTGTTTTTAAGAAGCCCCCTTTTCTCGTTTTTTTTTTCGCTTGAATCCTTTTTGGTAGAAAGTCTACTATTATATTTGTGGTTCGGAATTCAACTCTTGGTTAAAAACTCTAGTATTCAATTGCAAACTTTATTATTCTGTAAAAAATTCAACTATTGTTGTTAAAATGTCATCTTGTTTCGTTAGGAATTCAGAAGCTTGATTAAAAGTTGAACTACTTTATAAAAAAATTATTCTTTTGGTTTTAGATTCACCTCTTTGGTCGAAAATTTAACTATTCTCTTTTTAGATTTTTAATTTTCTGCGGATAAAAAGTGATTTTTAGGCTGAACTCTTTTGTTAAAAATGTAAATATTTTGTTGAAAATTCTTTTTTTTTTTTTACTAAGAATTAATTTTTTTTAACTAACAAGGTAAACATTTCATTTTTGATTTAAATTGATATTTTTATTACAAATTAATCTTTTTTGGTTTAAAATTGTTCCTCCCAGATTGAAAATTCAAAAATTATGTTAAAAAAAAAATATATTTTGTTTAAAGCTCATCTTATTTTGGTAGATCATTAATACAATGCTGAAAAATTCATTTCTGTGGTTAAAAATTTAACTATTTTGTTCGAAATTTATCTTGTTTAATTGAAAATTGAACGACTTGGGTAAAAGTTGAACTTTATCATTAAAGATTCATATTTTTGGACTCCCCTTGATCTTTGGTGTTGACTCTTTTGTTGAAAATTTAATTCCTCGATTTAGTTGCAAATTTATCTTTTTTTTTAACATGTAACAATTTTCTTGACATTTTCGGTTTTTGTTTTGTTAGAAATTAATTTTTTATCTGAAAATTTGAAATTTTACATTTTTGTTAGAAATTTACACTTTATAAGTTTAAAATTTAATTATTTGGTAGAACATTCTTTTGTTTTGTTGAAAATTCATCTTTTTGGTCGAAAATTAATTTTCTTGATTTTTTTTACATCGTCCTTTTATTAAAAATGCGATTGTCAAGTTCTAAATTAGTATATTTTGATTAATGATTTAACAATATGGTAGAAAATTAAAGTAGGATTCGTTTGTAAATGAACTTTTCCGTGTTTTTATCGCGTTTGTTAAATCTAGTTTTTTTTTTAAATCATAGTTCTGCAAGATTTACCAGTTTTGGCTTAAGATTGAACTTTTTTTGTTGACAATTTGATTTTTTATGTTAAAAATTACTTTTTTTTTTAAATTGCAACTTGTCTGTTCTTGATTAGAAATGGATCATTTATGAGTTGAAAATTCAGCTATTTGGTTGAAAATTCATGGAATTTGTTAAAAATTCGTCTTTTTTGGTAAGAAAATTAATCTTCTTTGTTGCAAATTCATTATATA
>NC_046658.1:39669717-39680022 GCF_010883055.1 Belonocnema kinseyi
AAGAAAAACTATCCAATTAGGGGTTTTAAGGGTTTAAAAATCGTGATTGATTTTTTTCATAATTAGTTTCGAAATAATTTTCACATTGTACACATCATCAATATAATATACCTAAAAACCAGCTGATGTGTACAATGTGGAAATTATTTCGAAACTATTTATAAAAAAAATCAATCACGATTTTTAAACCCTTAAACCCCCTAATTGGATAGTTTTTCTTTGTTATTGCAAACTTAAAAAAAATCACTTGAAGACATAAATGAAATCGAAAATTTTTTCAATCCTTCGTGGGAATTTTTTTACAAGTACGGAAAAGTATAACTATTTTTACAGGAAAACACCAATGAATATAATATTTTTTAAATACTAAGGAATCCAGGTGGCCGTTTTAATCAAGGAAACAAATTTCCGGTCATTTCCCCGCTCGCATAAAATTATTGAATTATTTTGATTCTTTGGAATTCTTTCCTTTTCCATTTTTTTTTGTAATAGCCTTAGTTGCTGAGATGCACCCCTAAACGCCTTATATTTCTTTATCATTTTTTTGGATTCTTCGATTCTTTGAATTATTCTTATAAATTATTTTAATTTCTTTGAAGTTGTGAATTCTGATGAGCATAAGAATTGCAAGTGGTTAACTGCCCTCAAACTTAAAACTAAATTTTAATGTGCAAGGCACAGTCTAGTTATTGGTTTTTATAATTAAACAAATTATAAGGAAAAAGATTATACGTTTCAATTAATCAAGAAACAAAAACAAACAAAAAACAGAATTTTAATATAATTTTGATAAATAATTAAATAAGTAGTGAAAACCTTAAATTTTTCCTCGGAATTAAATGTAAATTGTCAATTCGACACAACAAAGAAGTGTAAATATTACTTCAGTTATACCTTAATTATTCGAAAAAATAATAAGATATTTTAGGATTTAAAAATACATGTAGAATAAATTTATACAGTGAATTATTGAAACCCTCAATTCACTATTTTTGTAAAAATTATATTTTTTTAAATAATGTTTGAAATTTCGCTACAATTCTAAAATATGACAAGAATTTTTTAAAACTTATTTATATAGTATTTCGAAAAACTCTCTTTTAAAAGAAACCAGACGAGGAATTAATTTAACTAAGCTTTATTAAATTTTTTTATTTAACTAAATTCTAAATTAATTAAAAATTTATTTACTTTTTAAATTTATTTAGTAGCTCGAAAATGTCCCTTTTTAAAAAGAAATCGTTAAAGAAATTATTTTAATTAATTTAACAATTTTGTAGAAACTGAATTTTCAATTTAACTAAATATTCTCGAAAAATTGAGAAATATTTGTTATTAAAATATTTGATAATTAAAATTTTTTTAAATGCACCTTCTCTCCGTAACATCAAAAAACATATTTATTGATTATTTTTAGTGGTTTATCACATTTGTGACAGTATAAAAATAAATAAAGAGGTGGTGTGGGGCCTAGCTGGATGCATCATTGACACAAAGTTTGTTTGCGTGTGTGGTGAATATCGCGCCTCAGCGACAGGGCTTTGAACTAACTACCTAAAACTTTGTCCCGGTGAAATGCACAGCAGCTTGGGGGCCCTGCTTTCAACTAGTACTATCTAAGTAAATATAATCAATATTCGCGGCAATGCATCGCCGACAAGAAAAAAAAACTCGAATATCTTTCGTCTAAGAACGCTAGTTTTCGTACATAGGTATTGAATAACTCAGCCAATTGTTCACCAATAATATTCCAATATTCTTTATCCTTGATCATTTTTCAAATCGACTTCAATTTTGTTTTTCGAAATGCGAGAAATACCACGATGTATCTTATAACTTGGGAAAACTGTTCAACTCAGGCTACTGTTTTTTTACACAAATTTGTGTCTAAATTATTCTTTTACTTAAAGTAAATTATCTTTATAGTGCTGTAATTTGAATAACATTTTTGTTCAATATAATTAATTTCAGGAGGTTTTTGCTCCTTTAAACCTATACATTCTTCGAAAGTATATTTAAAAAAAATGTTCTTTCATCCTCCTTCTTTTAAAGGCTCGGGAGTTGACATTTCAGGTTCTACACATACACGGCCGTGCAAAAGTTTTAGGCCACCTCTTTTTTTATGACTGAATAAATTCTCTTGAAAAGGTTGACTGTTTTCGAAATTCGGTATAAAATAAACCCAGGGTGAAGCCAATTTGTTTAGTTTTTAAGTAGATATTGCAAAAATAGTGTAAATTTCAATGTTTTCTTAAATTTTCAATAATTTCCGAAATAATCAACATTTTTCAATGTTCTTGGGCTTATTTTGAAGCTATTTTTTCATTGTATCACAACAGCTTACGAGTATAAATTGTGAAAAATTTCTTTTCGAATTGCAAAAACTTGAAGTTGTAATAAAAAAAGTTGGAAAAAATTGAAAACATCTTATCTGTGGGCAAATCAGGATAAAAGTTGAATAAATACATATTTTGAGGAAATTAATAGAAGCTTCATGATCATTTTGCAATATCTACTTTAAAACTAGACAAACTGGCTTCACCATGGGCTTATTTTAGACAGTCGAAAACAATCAACCTTTTAAAGGTCAATTTTTTCAGCTCTGGTATAATTGAAATTAAGATAATCTTTCAGTTTTTCTGATTTATTTCAAATTCATTCAAAACTTTTGCACGGCAGTGTAGTTTTTTGCATGTTCCAGAGGAGACATGAAGAGTTAATCAATTTTGTGACATTGGAATCATTCATTTTTTAATTTTGAAAGAAAAAATCCCTTTCTATGGTTATAATTGTTTTTGATAATACCTATTCCATAAAATTCGTTACAATTTTTGAGGCTTCGCAGTTGAAGCGACGGAAATACATATAAGCATGGTTCTTTCAGTCAGTATCCAGAATCTCTAGTATGTAATTATTGCAATTTAAACTGCATTTTTTTTATAAGTGCCCAAGGTTAATACTGGAAAAAAGTTTGTAACCAGTCTTGTCACTATAAAAATATGAAAAACTGCTGGATGGATACTTGAAAAGCTAAAAATTGACTACTTCATTACAAGAAAGGTATGCCTAACTGTAATTTTTGAAAACCTTATCTGTATAGACGAAGACAGTAGGGCACAATATGTACTGTAAGCTATTTCAAGTCACAAATCGTCTAGGAACGTCGAACAAACTTTAAAGGACATATAAATTGAAATCTCTTTGGAAATCGCTCATATATTATTCCCAATAAGTATAGTATACATATATTCTACTATATATTTTTGGAGTTTTGCACTTTATTTTCTCTGAACGAATTGAAACGAAATTGAAATTAAGATATATAGATAGGAACGCGGGAAGTGGTAACAGTAAAAAATTCAAATTACTAGTTTTTCCTATGCGTGACATAATTTATGTGAGCGCCTCTCGACTGAATGGTACCAAAATTTAAAGATAAGCCTGTTAGATGTAATTCTTAATCTGCTTTTTAGAAATTTTCGATTCATTGATTACTTTTCGATATTTAATATTTCATACTAAGAAGTTCATTTGTTTTTAGTAATAAGTGACACAGGCTACACTACTCAACCGATTTGTACACAACATTCAAGGTAAGTCTGTATAAATCTGATTACCATATCTTCGTGT
Source organism: Belonocnema kinseyi (assembly GCF_010883055.1). Classification (NCBI taxonomy): domain Eukaryota; kingdom Metazoa; phylum Arthropoda; class Insecta; order Hymenoptera; family Cynipidae; genus Belonocnema; species Belonocnema kinseyi. The sequence continues at coordinate 39,673,348 of NC_046658.1, forward strand.
AATTCTAAAAAATTTCAGGTGGATTTTTTGTTCGATTGTAACAACTTTTTATTCTTGATCATTTTTACTATAAGCTCATAGTTTTCAAGAAAAAAATTCACAAGTCATCATTCTTGATCACGTAAATTTTCGATGTATTTGAGCTTCGATGAGTGTGTGAGCCTGCACTGGTAAAAGGTCTGGAAAGAAATGAATTTTCATCAAGGCCTAAGATGGTGAAAATACACCGAAAGAAGATACTCAATCATCACTGCAATTTATACGGGAGAGAAAACCTGAATAGTCGACCTTTTTGAAGAAGCTCGTCTCCACACGGATAGATAGCTTATGACAACTCAAATTTCGCAACATTCATCGCAAGGATTTCCATTCAACAAAGTCATTAGATTTTGACTTTTTTTCAATACATTGAGTATTATTATTAAGTTTCATCTATAAAAATCGCTATATCAACGTAAAAAATACAACTGGTTGCTAGATGCGGGCTTTATAACTGTGGAACGTTTGACAGAAATTGGATTTTTTTCATTGGGTTGAAAAAATGTCGAAAAGCAAAGGCACAAAAAAGAATTATTCTGAATTGACTGATGAAGAATCAGACTCTGATGAAAATGAAGAGCATGTTCTAATATCTAATCCAGATGACTCTGGCTCTGATGGAGATAGTTCAATAGATGGTGACAGTGCTGAATCAGAATTGTCCGATCTCCGAATGCATATGAATTATGTGATAAAGAATAAAAAGTTGTCAGAATGGAACAAAAATTCACCTGAATTTTTTTAGAATTTTTGGAACAATTTTTAGTTTTTCAAAAATTGACAAATTGCAAAATCAAAAAAATAATTTAAAACTTTCTGGAAAAATTCTCACTTATTCTTTGAGTGATTCTAAGAACTTTTTCTCCTTTTGCACTTTCTCAAAAAGATCATACTTTTTGCGAAAAAAATCCTGAATGTCTTCGCAAAAATTTTGTCATTAACGAGCCATTTTGAACACACCAAGATAAAAAATTGATTTGGGAACCATGTATTCTAAAGCTTAGGCATTTATTCCACCGGTTATTGAGGTTCCAAGTAGATTTCACACTGGGAACCATTCGAGAACTCGATTTTATACCAAAAAAATTAGAAAAATTCGTGTTTTGTTTTTGTTTAAACGATATTTTTTCATAATTAACAAAATTTTATCACATGTTCATGCCCACCATCAGAATGAAGAGATCTCAAGCTTCAAAAATGTGTCTCTCAATTTTTTATACCTTGAATTGCATAATCTATAATTGCAGAAAGAGTGGTGTACCCAAAGGGGCATTCTCGGCGTTAACGGGTTTATAGGGACCCAACATCATGTTTTTGTACGTCGTCATGGAGAAACTGTTGACAAGAGCATAAAACAGTACACATTTTTAAATCTTATTTCTTACTCTTTCTATCTTCCGTATATGAAAAAAGACACATTTTCTTACCTATTGGGAATGGTGGTCTATGATTTCGCCACATAGTGCCGAAAAAAGGAACTAGAAAGAGTAGGTACAATTTTAAACATGTATTTTAATTTTTGCATAAAAGTGTTTTTACGATTGTTTTGTGAAGTATAATACAATGATTGAATAGTAAAAACAAATATTCATCAAAAACAAATAGTTTTAGATAGAATTTCCATTTTATACAGTGAAAGAACACATTTTTGTGAAGTATGTTTTAAAAAAATACAATTTCATTATAAGAGGGTCGTTTGGCGAAAAAAGAGGTCCAACAACAGGAGGACGAAACTTACGAAAACTGTAACATTTTGTTATATGGTCCAGGGATAGCTGATTAATCGATTGTGAGTGATAAAACTTAATTTTTTTAAAATACTTATAATATATAATGACGAAGAACTTTAAACGCGTTTTTTTCGAAATGAATTTTTTTCAAATGGCCGACAGTTAATCTTCGGAACTACTGAACCGATTTTGATGAACCTTGTCGCGTTTGGTTTATTTAGGTGTATTCTATAGAAACTTACCAAAATTTTACAAAAAATTTTTTAGATTTATTTTATATGGAAAACTGTCCAAAAAAACGCTGATTTATAGAGTTTTTTTTTCAAACGTCGGCCATTTTTTTTTCAAATTCTCTTATAAATGTGGTAAATTCCTATGTAAAGAACCTTCCTTTTTTAGAAACCGTTTGGTTTTTTTGTTTCAGACTTGCCGTTCCTAAGATTAACTGTCGGCCATGCAACAACTTTTTTTTGAGGCTTCACTTTGGCGCTTCCTCGACATCATTTAAAAATTAAATAAAAAAAAAAGTTTTTTGATGTAAAAAAATGCATAAATATAGTACAAAAAGTTTAATATCTTTATCTTAAAAAAGAGCTGAGAAAAAAAAATCTTGAAAATACAGGGTTTTTTGACCTTCTAATTAGGATTAGTACCTTGAATAAACTTTAATTAATGTATGTAGTGACAAATTTTATCCATATTATGATATGAATACGAATAATAGACAAATGGAATTTAAATCTGAATTTAAACATAACTTTTAGTTCAGATTTGTTTATAGTAAATATGCATGTATAAATTAATAAAAATTTACTTTTAGTTCACTTTTGCTTCAAAATAAGTCCATTTAAGTTTATAATCTTTTGAAAGTCACAATAAAGAGAACAATAATTGTTTTTTTTTTTTTTAGAAAAATATTTCTGTAAAAAGTGTGATCTTTCACTGTATAATATTTAAATTCCACACAAAAATCGTTAAAACATTTTTATGCACAAATTAAAATGCATCTTTAAAATCATAGTAAAAACTTGGGGGTATATTTTGTTGCAGGTAAAATTATAACGGGGTTCACTGTACCTCGGTAGGGATTCATATCTCTCGAACTTGGGGTACGACATGCCGAGTATGTAGGGTACGAATTAGCCACAAGGTGGGGTATGAAAGGTCAGATGTTACTGTTTTCAAATTTTGGCAGCTGTTGTCAAGCATGCCATGGTCTTGAAAAAGTTGAAGGTATGCGGATTCCACTTCGTGAAACTAGGTTTTGAGGTTGATTGAAATTACCAGGGGTGGGTTTCCGATGCCCACTAATCTAGTTTATCGAAAACCCTCTCTTTCTAACGCATGAATGTTTAGAATGTTTATTATATTTTTCAAGTCATTATTTATTGCTAAAAAAACGTTAAATCTCGAGTTATAAATATAATTTTGCGTATTTTGTTGGCGAGAAGTTCAAATCGAGGTACTGTTACTTTCATGTGAATAATTACGCAACAAACAGTACGAGAATTGAATAAAAATTTACATATTGACAAAAAAATAAATTATTATTTTAATTGTGCAGTTTTATAGCCCCTACATTATTGTACATTTAGTTCTCGTATTTTTAATTCTAATTTAAATAAGTATTTTTTTAATTAATGAAGTTCAACTTATTATTATAAATAATAATAATGTTAAAATGGTATCATAATATTAAAGCAATGCTTTGAAAAATATTTGAAACTTTCTAGATTAATGTCTAGTAATAGAAAATTTGATCAAATAGTTTTTATTTTGATCAAATTGAATTTGTACGTTTTCCTAATGTTTTTTTAAAAATTCAATTAAATACGGGGATGCTATTATTACGCGTATATAAAAACCTTTTCATCTTAAATATCGAACAAGTTCATGCGTGGGGAATTTAGCATCCATATGCACTACTTTTCTACTAATCTTAACATGCCTATGCTCCACTATGTATTCTTATTAAGGTACGAATTATTCAAGATAAAAAGTTATATTGTGAGCAAACGCGGATATCTTGAGCATTCGCAGTAGTGATTCTTGTGTATTTTTAAATTGAAACATGGCCTTACATAACCTAAAGATACACAGGAATCACTACTGCTTATGCCAGAGATAGCCGCGTTCTGCCACCACTGACTGGGGCTGGGAGATCAGCTATCTCTCTCGCACAGCAACATGATTGGGATTTTCAATTTTGATCCATGAATAGCTCTTTACTTGCGCCTACATGTAAACTAGTTATCTTTCTTCTAAAGGGGAGCGGTAAACAGCCAATCAGATCGATGTGCGAGAGAGATAACTTATCCCGCTAACTCATAGTGTATCTCTTTTATTTTGCTAATAACTCTGCCATTGCCTGGATCCCTCCAGTTATTTATGCGCTAAGATTTATAATATTAAGTATTTCCCAGAGGATAAAACTTAATTTAGTTTATAACTTGAGAAAAAAATATTTTTCACAGTTACAAAAAACATATCAATTTTATTATTCAATTAAATACTTATTAAATAGTTAAATAGTCTGATACACTTATCGTGAAAAATAATGATTTTCCAAGTTATTATAAAAATAAAGTTTAGTCTTATGTGTTTGGTATTATTGTTTGGCCCCTCAGCGTGCAGACATCTTGGATATCCCCACCTAAGCTGAAATACCCAATGGCACAACTGTACAAAGTGCGTACAACGCACCTGCTAAACTTCAATGACCATGACATACAATTAGCAAAGCTGTAAAAATAATAAACAATGCATATAGACATGGCTGTTAAAAATCTTGAAAAGTATTTAAGAAGTCGATAATGATGTTTTTCAATTCGTAACCCAAGAAGCGGACACGTCGTACCCAAAGTAGTGGGTACTTCGTACCCCAAATGATTGAGAATCTGTACCCTATATTACGGTGCAGCATTCACACCGCAAGGGTAATTTCTGTTGCAGGTATATGGTACCCTGATATTGGTGCTTGATTAACATTTTCTTTTTACTGTGATCATGCCTTTTCTTTCTTGTTCGAATTTTTGTCACCAGTTGGCGCATCGCAGTTTAACCATTCCCAATACTAATGATTATATTTTAAATTAAATCTAATATAAATATCCATACTAATAATATGCATTGAATTTTGTTGTGTTGAATATTAAATATATCTATTACTTTGAAACCAATGTGACGGTCTGTGACCGTCATTTATACATAATAATAATTTACTTATAATAATAATCATTTATCAATATATATTACAAAAAATATTCAGAACCAACAATTTATTATTGCCATAAGAGTATTCCCTAAATATATCCCATGAACAGCACTTATCGGCTAAACACTGAGAAAACTATATCGCATGAATTACAATGTACGAGGTGTGTTCAAAAAGTATGGTGACTTTTCAATTTTCGCGGGCTACATACATTCAAGTTTTAAATTTTTTGTTTTGTTGTGTTGGTACACTCGTCACGATCATATGTTCACAGTTTTGACTATATAGCTCGTGTTGTTTTTCTGGCAGAGGCGTAAAAGGTTAGAAGGGTTTGGTGTACTCGGCAATTTTCTTCTTTCGAAAAAAATGGAGCAAAGAGTTTGCATTAAATTTTGTGTGAAAATGGAATCCCCTGTTTTCAAAATTCGTTCGGAAGCTATTGTATAAGGAAACAATACTTGAAGGAATTGAAACAACCTCTGATCTACAAAGACGAATCCGTGACAACGATGTCTGCCTTTCTAGAAAAGATCCATTTTCAAAGGAAAACACCACCACCATAAGAACGATTACTATCACATTCCGAGCAACGACCAATTAAATATTCGGTAAAGGGTGGACACAAAGCCGAAGTATCTGGCAAATTCTGACTATGGAAATCAATTCAACAATTATAAAAATCAAGTAAATAAAACGAAAACTGATACATCCACACCCGCAGAATTAATTATAATAAATAAGGATTATTTATCTTAAAATATTTTCCAATCTAATTAATTCTAGTTAAATTGTCTCATCCTTTTGTGTTTACCTTTGTTTAAGGCTGTGTACGCAAAGCCGGTACTGGTAAAAATATTACCGGTACCGACAATTTTTTTTACCGGTTTTTTTGAAGCATATTTTAAGGATAGTGTCTAGACTACGGGAAGCAGATATTAAAAAATGCATTTTTTCATATGTGTTTAACGCTACTGTTCGATCCTCAATTTCGGTCATCTTGCTAGTTTGTTTCCCAGACTAAAAATCTTTGGAAAATGTTCTGTGAACAGTCGCTAGAAGGGTTTGGTGTGCTCGGCAATTTTCTTCTTTCGAAAAAAAATGGAGCAAAGAGTTTGCATTAAATTTTGTGTGAAAAATGGAATCCAGTGCTCTAAAACTCTTAAAATGTTGACAGCTGCATACGGTGAGTCTACTCTGAGTAAGAAAAATGTGTATAAGTGGTACAAGCTGTTCCAAGAAGGCCGAGAGGATGTCGAAGACGAACCTCGTCCTGGACGTCCCAGCACGTCAACAACAGATGAAAACGTTCAAGCAGTGGAAGAAATGGTGTTGCAAAATAGCCGAATTACCATCAGAGAAGTTGCTGAAGATGTTGGCATATAGGTTGGCTCATGCCATGTTATCTTTTCGGACGTTTTGGGCATGAGACGTGTCAGCGAAATTTGTTCCAAAACTGCCTAATTTTGATCAAAAGATCTATCGCATGACCATCGCTCAGGAGATGTTGAATGAAGTCAATAATGATCCTGATTTTCTACAAAGGGTTATAAATGGGGATGAATCGTGGGTATATGGTTATGACGTCGAAAATAAAGCCCAATCGTCTCAGTGGAAGCATCCTGAGTCTCCAAGATCGAAAAAAGCACGTCAAGTTCGGTCAAATGTGAAGGTTTTGCTCACTGTCTTCTTTGA
>NC_046658.1:39680122-39699009 GCF_010883055.1 Belonocnema kinseyi
GATAATGCACCTGCTCATTCATCGTTGCTCGTGAAAGATTTTCTGACCAAAAACAGCACCACAGTCATGCCTCAGCCTCCATATTCACCGGATTTGGCCCCCGGTGACTTTTTTCTTTTCCCAAAACTGAAGAGACTCATGAAAGGACATCGATTTTAAACGATTGTGGAGATAAAAAAATGCATCGCTGAAAGAACTCAAGGCTATACCACAAAATGATTATCAGAAGTGCTTTGCAGATTGGAAAAAGCGTTGGCACAAGTGTATTATATCTGAGGGGGATTACTTTGAAGGGGACAACATAAATATTGAGGAATAAATGAATATTTTTTTAGAAAAACCATAAAGTCACCTTGTTTTTTGAACACATCTCGTATATCGTAATTCCTGCGCTATATATCGTAATTATCGCATTATAATACCGCAAAATCGTGATATCGTACATTGCAAGTTTTAACATTATATACCGCATAATTGTGCAATATATAACGTACGAATTTAAGTTTACCGCGTTATCGCACTGTATTTCTTCTTTTGTGATCTCGCGAGGGTTTGAGTAGTCAGCAACCGATCACAGAAAAATTAAAGTTGAAATCGATTCTAGGTGGAAGATTCACTGGTACAAGAAATAACCTCGCTAGATAAATTTTACATAAATTGAAGATAACTGCCGATTTTTAACCTTGTCTGGATATTCTTTCATATTATAATGGCTCCACTTTTATTCGAGGTGCAGCAACAATTACGACGCCAGCGCTATTCAGCGTCGTTTAACTTTATTAAACTTGAGAGAAATGGGGTTCCCATATGTCAGTTACATTTTGCGCTTTTGATGAATGGTATTAAATAAGTTCTAATTCGTCTATAATAATGCGATTTATTTCAGAGGAAATATATCAGTAAAAACAAATTTTGTGGGCGTGTGTTTCTGTTAACGGTTCTACATGTTTTACCGAAAGTGGCTCACCTCAGCGCGACAGATTCGACGAGTTCAGAATTATTTTCCTAACCTCAGTGAAACTTTCGCCAAAATATGTTTAATCATTAACCGTTGTAGGTCTTATCTGCAGCAAATGTTCACTTTTTTCTGTGATTGTTTTAAATCTGGTGTTCCGATTTATAGCTCGAACTCATTCATACTCTGCCTTTTTCCCATTGCTGTTAAGGAAGCCATAGTAGACGACAGCAACAAAATTTATCTTCATTTTTTTCTGTGATATTACTGCATTATAATATCATACAAAGCTCTGGGACCTGATCGTACGTTATCATATTGCACTTTCTTGCAATATAGAGGTTTTGCGATCTTTTTTGCGTCTCGTTGCGGGGTTGATTTGCAGGGAGGAAGGCCGCCATAGTTGATTGTAAAAATTATATATATAGGTATACATATATTGTGTACAGCTGCGATAATTATTTTCTGTACAAGTTTGAATTTATTTTTTTTAGAAGAATAAGAAAAAATGTGTGACGTTTATGTTTCACAAGTAAGTAAAAGAAACATTTTTATTTTCTAATAAATAAGCCTAAATATATGTTAAATTTATTTTTTAAAACCGGTAACAGCAATTTATAAAAATTGAACTAAACTTTACAAAGCCGTGCGACATAATTTTAGAACGCATTTCATAACACAATTTTGATTTTTTATTTAAGTAGGGTATGGTGGGGTCAAAAGTGCCGAGGGGAAAAAGTGACACATGCGATAACTCAAAAAAAAAAAAGAATTGAGTACACGTCCTGCCATCTTCCATTGATCGGTCAACTAAAACTGAACTACTTATACCGACTGATAGTCGCTTACAGCTGTTAATGAGATCATAATTTAGGTTAAATCATTTTGCGGCGCAGAAAGTATTTTTTTCGCTAGTGTTTCTTTTTGGTACTGACATTTAAGCCTACGAGCTATTGACACGAAGTAAGTATAATTAAATGTGTAATTTTGTATTCTTGAAGTACAGATAGCTTAGTGTTCAAAATATGTTGTGTTGTTTAAGAAATCTTGATTGCAAATTATGGGAACATCGGGTGGCAAAAAGTGCCGAGTGGCACTTGTTATCCCTCACGTTTTATAGTATACAAAGAAAAAATCTAGGCTCATTTTCAGTCTTATATTGAACCTGAATTGAGACGCAATATTTTTTAGACCAAAGAACTAAAATTGAGTTTTTAAACAAAAGAAAATCACATCAAGTTGCCCCGGAAATGGCTGAAGTAAGGTCTGAAAATAATAAGAAGCAGCAAAAGTAAGCCTAGCTTCCTTCTGTGTGACAAAGTATATTTCTTTGACAAGAAAACTTATTTATTAAGATTTCTTCATGTCTGTAGAAAATGCGTACCTACAAGCGGAAGACTGACCGCGGGACAGTGACTATTGAAGTGTTGAAGCGTGCAGAAGAATTGGTTATGAATGGCAATAATTTCATTCGATCAGCAGCCAAAGATTTCAATGTATGCAGAATGAGCCTAAAAAGATTTATAGATCGTCTTAAAGGTAACCCAGATAACGTTAAGTTTGGATATTCGTCGAAGTTGATTTTTAACCGCAGACAAGAAGCAAATTTAGATAAGTACGTCAAACGATCAGCTGAAATATATCATGGATTAGGACCGAAAGACATACGCCGCCTTGCGTATGATTGCGCCGTTAAATATAAGTTGAAATATCCTGCGGAGCTGGGATATAAATAAAATGGCAGGCAGACTGGCTCAATGCTTTTTAAAGAGAAAATCCTGCGAGCTGGGATAAAAATTAAATGGCAGGTAAAGACTGGCTCAATGCTTTTTAAGGAGAAACAATCGTTTAAGTATTAGAAGACCAGAAGCTACCAGTTTGAGTCGAGCTACATCCTTTAATAGGAATAATGTTTCCGGATTTTATGACAAATTAAACACAATTTTATCTCGTAACGAACTCAATGCGTCGTGCATCTGGAATTTAGACGAAACGGCTGTTTCTACCGTTAGTAAGCTATGAACAATCATTGCTGAAAAAGGAAAAAGAACAATTGGATCGATACATCTGGAAAAAGAGGAACCAACGTTCCGAGAAAAAAGAGAAAAAGTATCAAGAACATTTTATAAGAGATAGACCACCCGAATACATTAGAGCAGGAAACAGATCTGGCTGGGTAACCGACGAGGAGTTTTTCATATTTATGCAGCATTCGATAAAACAGGTTAAACCCACCAAAGATGAGCTGGTTCTTATTCTGCTAGATAATCATTCTTCCCATCTCTCCGTAAAAACCTTAGATTTGGCGAAAGATAATGGTATCTGCATGCTTACTTTTCCACCACACTGCTCTCATAAGCTGCAACCACTTGACGTTTCTGTATTTGGTCAATTTAAAAGATATTTATCTTCCGCCCAAGATGCATGGATGAGAAATAATCCTGGAAAGACGATGACGATTTAGAATATCCCATCGATCGTCCGTACAGCTTTGCCACTGGCTTTAACACCCAACAATATTTGCAAAGGTTTCGAAAGATGCGGAATCTATCCTTTCAACAGAGACGTCTTTGATGAGAGTGATTATGCTCAATCATACGTTACTGATCAACCTAATCCTGCGGATGGACAAGGTCAATCATCCGATGATATTGAAACAGTGAAAGCGAATGAGCTTTCTACTCCTGGTCCTTCTAGAAGAGTAGAGCCCGTACAAGCGAATGTTGTTCCTTCACCTGAACCTTCTACATCTACAATAGTGGAGCTAATGCAACTGAATGCAGATGCTATGCCTTGTCCTTCTACATCAGAAGAGCCGGTGCAAGAAAATGTGCATCCTAGACCTGGCCCTTCTACAGAAGAAGTTGTCTGACTATCCTCCGTCAACACTAGGAAACGACGCAGATTTCTTTCCAGAAGTTGTAAGACCATTTCCAAAAGTAAGTGCCAGTAAGCAGACTTCCGCTACTAGAAAACGTCGACGTTCCGCCACAATAACCGACACACCCGAAAAAAAGTCTTTACAGTAGAAACAGGAAAAATCCAAATTTAGGAAGATTCCTGATAAGCAGAAGAAGAAGCAAGTAAAGAGGAGAATATTGACCAAAAAATGTGCTTCAGTTACAGTTTCCAGTTCTGGGGATGAGAAATATTTCTGTGTGGCCTGTTGAGAAGCTTATTCTGAAAGCATCCCCGGCGAGAAATGGACCCAGTGTCACGCATGCAAAAAATGGGTCCATCAAAAGTGTGCTACAATCCGGCAGTCGGCCACATTCATCTGCATTAATTGCGAAAGTGACGATGAATAAGTCTAGTTATGTAAGTCATCCAAAGATTGATATAATTCGGTTTCTATACTATGTAAGTGCCTTCTGTGCAATTTAAAATACAAAATTACGTTTTATTTATGTTGGTAAAAATTATATAATACAATTAGTGAAAAACAGATATACTTTTTATGATTGCAAATTGAAAGTCTTATGTCTCACGTATGTTTTAAAGCAAACTACAAGACAATATCTAATTTTGGTTGGGCACAGGGTTAAGGAGAGTCAACTTTGGCACTTTTAACACCACCCAACCCTACTGTAGTTTCAGACCTGATATAGATATTATACTACTGAAAATTTTGGAACTCAATTTTCTCAAAAAGGCCGGCGTTTATTTGTTTCTTGATTTTCTTTTAGGTTGGTACTATTGTCATTATCTGACTACTCATTACTGAAAAATAATAATTTACATTCTGTCGAGAAACAAGACGAGATACTTCAATACTTCGTTATTAAAATAATTATATTCCGACAAGTAAAAATCTGCCCGCTACGCGGGCACATTCTCATTGCGCGCCACGCTTGCAGCTCGCTTCGCCCGCTTGTTCGAGCACGCCTAGGGCGCGCGACTGTAAGTTCTCGAGTTTCGCGCTCGATTATACATTTGCCTCGCGCTACGCGCTCGGTCTTTATATTTTCGCACATTCTTGCGCAAACATTTTAAAATTAAGACTCAACACGTCCACTACTGTAATTTTGTGATTGTGAATTCTCTTTCGTTAAAAAAGCTTAACTCCAGAGTTTGAGCGCACCTACGGCATTCGTCTTTTGGTCTTATGATCAACCGTTTTTTTTTTGTTTTACGGTTCGCATCGGCCAAAGCTCTCGCTGCATTATACACACAATAATTGATAGCCCAGAGGTCGGATTCTCCGGAAAAATGTTCTCAAAATTTTGAATTTCAAAATTCTTGGTTATGTGTAACGTGTTGTAGGCTTTTAGATTTTAAAGTTATCGAAAAATGTTATCAGACTTTTTTGTACAATTATTCAGGGAGCTACCAGAACTCTCATCAGATCTTCTGAAATTATAAAAATTTGGAATGTCGAAATTTTTGGGTATCTGTAAAGTGTTGTAGGTTTTTGGATTTTAACTTTATCGAAAAATGTTATCAGACTTTTTTGTAGAACTATTCAGGAGACTACCAGAACTCCTGGAACTCTCAAAATTTTGAATTTGGAAACTTTTGGGTATCTTTAAAGTGTTGTACGTTTTTGGATTCTCAATTTATCGAAAAATGTTATAACATAATGTTATGTTAGGGGAATAGGGGCTTCACCAAAATCATTTATGTGAGCAATCACAAGGGTATCCCCCCCTTTACGATACGTTGGAAAGGGGTAGGAATTTGGCCATAATTTCTGCGGACAGTCAGAGGGGTGCCCCCCCCCACGAGACGTTAGCAAGGGGTCGGAGTTCGACCAAAATTATTTCTGTGAACAGTCAGAAGGGTGCCTTCCCGGCCCCACGAGACGTTGGAAAGGGGTAGAGGTTTGACCAACATTATTTCTGTAATCAGTCACAGGGGTGCCTTCCCGCCCCCTTGAGAAGTTGGCAAGGGATAGGGGTTTGACCAACATTATTTTTGTAACTAATTACAGGAGTGCCTTCGAGCCCCCCTCCACACGAGATGTTAAAGAAAAGTTAGAAAAATTTGAATTCCACGAATTCCTTAAATAGCATGAATTCCAGAATTAATTGAATTCCATGAATACGCGAAATTCTACGAATTAGCGCTCTCAGCCGCTTCCTTGCTAGAAATGCTAAAAAAACGGTAAAAAAAATTGTCGGTACCGGTGATTTTTTTGTACCGGTACCGCGACAAGGCAACAATTCTCGGAAAAGATAATGCGGTATTACTTAAATCTCGGTCCGAGTGTATTCTTGATTGTACTGATAATTTTTTACTTTGCAGAATGTTGGTATCTTAAATGGTATTGTTGAGATTTCAATTCTTTTTTAAAAGAAATTTTATTAAATGAAGTACTTATGTTACGTCTCGGAAGAGACGTAACACTTCGTTTCTTTAATCCCTGTTTTGTATTTATGTAATAAAACTTAGAATAAACAAAAAGCAATTAACGCAAGTTTAGATTTAATGATTTATATTAAGTTACGTGGGTCTCTTCCGAGACGTAACATAAGTACTTCATTTAATAAAATTTCTTTTAAAAAAGAATTGAAATCTCAACAATACCATTTAAGATACCAACATTCTGCAAAGTAAAAAATTATCAGTACAATCAAGAATACACTCGGACCGAGATTTAAGTAATACCGCATTATCTTTTCCGAGAATTGTTGCCTTGTCGCGGTTGCTGATGAGGAGCCGCAGGGCCGAAAGGGGAGGATTTGTCTTTAGTACCCTAGAGATAACTGCGTCCAATCGTGCAAGTTCGCTGTCAGTGTGCACACGGCTTCGATTCTTTACGTTCGGGGACCACGTTATAAGACGAAGGTCAGAACCAAAACAGTACTAAACTCGATGTCCCAGTGTATGTGTGAAACCAAAGTTTGCCGAGTAATTCTCAAACATATCTATATTTTTAATTGATTAAATTTTAAAAAATTACATAATCTTAGAGAATGTATTAAAAAGGAGAAAATATGGAAATAAGGCGAGATTTTCTGTTTCTTTTTTCTTTTAATAATAATCATATGGCCAAGATTTCCTTCTTTTCCTTTTGAATACATTCTCGAAGTTATAATTATGTTAATAAAAAGTTGATAATCTATTAATATCGTTACTGACTTTTAAAATAAAAGGTTAGATTGCAGAATAGGGGCGTCACCAGTCACCTCCGTTTTGGCTGTAAAAAAAAAATTGTTTGGCATCACACTATTAGAATTTTTAATTGAACGATAAATGGAGGGATTGGACCAGAAAGAAGTTAAAAATCATTGTTACTTTTGTTACTATGATGTCTCAAATATGGGTCTGTCGCGATATATCGGAACGATCATATTTAACGAGAAGTTGGAAATGATTAAGGATTTGAACATTTTTTTTGCTGGTCATAGGGTTGCCTTTCCGCCCCACGAAACAATGAAAAAGGGTAGGGTTTTGACCAAATTATTTGTGTGACCTTCCAAAGAGGTGTTTCTGACCCCTATTCTGCAATTGCGCCAAAGAAAAGTATATGCCACAGTAAAAACCTGTTCGAGAAAAGTTTGTTTTTTGTGAAAAATATATTTGGGTTAGATTATAGAATAGCTGATACCACCCTTTATTTCATGGACACATTTTTTTCTCGAAAATCAAACAGTTGGAACATGAAATTGAAGTCAATTTGAAGGGATTTGTTTTTTTAAAAAACATTAAAATTATTGTTCATTGCATTATTATAACGTCTCAAATATGGGTCTACCAAAAATTTAAATTTGCCCTATTCAACTTACCACTAAAGTATTTTTAGACATTCTTGTTGGGAAAAAGAGTATATATATATATATACGAAAATTTTTAATCTTTTGTAATAAAATGTAAAGTATTTTGTGAATTATTTTCATCAATATAACCAATTCTAAAAATTTCATTTGTATTTTTGTTTAATGTTGGAAAAGGGGTCGAGGTGCTTTAGAATTTGAAACGACTCTTTCTCTTTAACAACTTAGCAGCTATTTCTTTTTTTTGTAAGTGAAATGGTTTTTATGAACAAAAAAATAGCAAAATATGTCAAGATATGTAAATAAAAGTTCAAATTAGACTCTTTTATAACTTTTTACTTTGCGGAGTTGTAAAAGGACTTAAACGGTAAGTTAAATACGGCTAATTCAAATTTTTAGTAGAACCATATTTGACACGTTATAATAATGCAATTAACAATAATTTTATTGCATTTTTTTTAACAAATCACTTAGAAATTACTTCAAATTTATGTGCCAATAGTTTGATTTTGTGAAAAAAAATTTCCAATTCCACAAATTATTTAGCAAACTTACAAGTTTTCATGTTATAAGTGCCATTATAATTTAAAATAAAAAATCTTCCAAGTAAAACCAATCCCACTTTTTTCAAGGCAGAGCAATAAAAACGTATGATTTTATTACACATCAATACCCGTATTCCACATAAAAGTACTAGCATTTCACATTCCCTGAAAGATTTATGAATAATTTAATTTGAGTGAACATTCAATGATATTTCAAACAGATTAAAATATAAAACTTATATTTTTTAATTCAGAGTTATGTAGCAGATCAAGTGGATGAGAAGTGACATGAAAAATTACAAATGTTTTGAGTAGC
Organism: Belonocnema kinseyi; assembly: GCF_010883055.1. Taxonomy (NCBI): domain Eukaryota; kingdom Metazoa; phylum Arthropoda; class Insecta; order Hymenoptera; family Cynipidae; genus Belonocnema; species Belonocnema kinseyi. The sequence goes on from NC_046658.1 coordinate 39,688,655, forward strand.
TACGAGAATGTGGCGAATCTTACTTACCCTCCACCACTCCGCAGATAAAATTACCATTCTTTGTATTTGAATTGGCGGAGCCATTTGTTTCCCCCATTTCCAATTCAAAGAGGCACGTTTGGAAACGAAGACGAAGATTGACCAGATGTATTGAAACTGGGACTTACAAACACTTGCAGGGTCTTGCACGTCGAAAGCAACAAAGCCTTCCAAAATAGTCGTCGCGTATTTCGAAAAATAACGTCACATTTTAGAGATTCTTCTCGGTTACGCAAACTACGATGAAACCTTGGACATATACATACTGAAACTTATAAAAAGTTGAAACAATTTTATAAACTTTTAAACTGTTGAAGAGGCTGAAATAAATGGTTGATATTTCTCGTTTTGCATTTGCGAGTGCCCCAGAAAAAGTACATGATATAAGGGAAACTACAGCCAGGCGCTGGTCACTCAATGCTTTAAATGTGTCGCAACAAAGTCGACGTTGGAGCCATCTAGCGTATACTCATATCCCTAAGATAAGATAATAGATGACCTTTCCGATAACCTCGATAATACCCTAAAACTTTTCATATAATGATCTTAAAAAGTAAATAAATTGCAGAAAACAATATAAAAACAAGTAGAAATACATAAATAATTGTCAGAATAATTATTTATGCATTTCTAGTTGTTTTTGTACTGTTTTCTATATGAAAATGTGTTTTTATGATGAAAGAACATTGTGAAATTATTCTTGAAGTATGTTGCCGGTGAAAACAACAACAACGAACAGTTACCGTGGTTACTGTTGGCCATTTTGGAAATTTTGAACTTAGACTAGCGGAGTGAGGTGCGGGGAGCGCAATCGCTGCGCCATCTAGCGTATACTCCTAACGGGATCAAAGTATGTTCAGACACTCTCGCCATTGTGAGTGACCACCGCCTGACTGCAGCTGCAGTGATCCCAACTTTGGCATGTTGAGCTACTGCGCTTGCCCAGCGCAGCGTCTCTCATTGGTCGCTGTTGGCTCGAGATTCAAACAGAGTATAAATGACTGATTAAAATTAAAACAGATCATTATTATAAATTTTACATTAATATAAGAAATTACGTAATTTGTGATGTAAGATTAGAAAAAAATACCAATGCGTATATATTGTCAATGATAGCATATTTTATTTCAATTCACAGGATGAATTTATATTTCATTAACAAAGGTTTATGAAGAAAAAATTAATTAATTAAACGAGTCGTGCCTATATCGCAATTTTGGTACAAATCGCCGAATTTTGTTGGTACTAGTAGACACTGGCTCGATTTCCATTCTAAACAATGATGATTTTTGTGAGTTTTTGCTTATTATGAGCATCATTATGTGACGTTTCTGAATATAAGTCAAATACAAGTAAGTCTTTAAAACTAAAAAAACTATTAATTACAAAATATATGCATTATTATTTTGTTCTCACCTTAAATCACAATTTACGTAATTTCTTATATCAATGTGCATTTTATAATAAGTATATATTTAATTTCCCTAATTGTTAATTATACCCGGTTTAAACCGCGCGCCAACAGCGATCAATGAGCAGTGGTGTCAGAATTAGGGTACTATATTAGACAGGAATTAGGTTTTTTCATGGACATAGGAAACACGGGACTAGGCATGCCATTCTAACTTAGCGAGTGGGGTTGAATCTGCGGGAGGGGGGAGAATTCCATGAGTGAGGAGAGCCGCCATCTTACGACGTGTCATTTGATTATGCGCACGAGCATTTTTGCCGACAAACTGTGCATGAACATATAAACATGTGGGAGCTGCCATGTTTGTCGCGGGACATCAAAAGGTGGCGGACCTCCCCCTCATTGCATCACCCTCGCAATGGCATGCCTAGTCCTTTCTTTCCTATGTCCATGGGTATTTTAAAAGCTGTATTTACACGCCTATTTACTGGTCGCCAGCCAGCCAAAAAGTCATAAGAGTGAAAGAGACAGAGAGCGGGAAATTAAAAGAAAAGTACCCTCTATCTCTTTCACTTTTATTATTTTTTTGCCGGCTGACAGCTAGTCGACAGGCGTATAGATACACCATAAGGTGCAGTCCCATGAGGGCAGAAAACGTCGCTATACAGCAGAAATTGATGAGAGTGAAAGAGACAGAAAGATCTACTTGTTTCTTTCTCTCTCATGAGTTTCTGCTTTACGCCGACGTTTTCTGCCCTCATGGGACTGCACCTTCAGGGACCCTGCAGTGAAAAGTATCACTCTCTTCTCGTTCGACCAATCCGCACTCAGCTGCCTGTTTGGCGCATCTCTCACTACTAGGGTTGCGAAGTGACGCGTCACTCAAGCTTTTCTACGTAAATTACCTAAAGGAAGTAATTTACGTAGAAAACTGGTAAATTACATGAAAAAAACGCCGGTTATCTTTTTTGAACCTTTGAATTTCCCAGAACATGACATAACCTCCTTCAAACCTTAATTAATTTGAGGATTCTAGATATTAAAGTAACGAACGGTTGAAATGATGAGAAAGAAGATTTCTACGAGGATTCCAAATATCCCATGGAAAGCCTTAAATTTTGAGAGTGAAAGCAAAATTTAACAATATAGACAAAAGTGTAGCTTAGTGCCTATTTCTCGATAAACTATTGACAAACAGTGGTTATAAACGCCTTCTATGTCATAGGATTGTAAATTGTGTTGAATTATTATTAATTTTTGAAATTATATTATATCATTATTATATATTATATTTATTATAATGCTTAAATTATATTCTAACCCACACTCGAAAGAATTGTTTGTAAATTAGTATACGTTAAAATAACTTTTAAGATTATAATAAATTAATGACGTGAGATGAATGTACTTCATGTAAAAAAAACTATTTTTTATCAAGAAGTTAATACCAATAAAAAGGCATCTTTATAACGATATTAAATCCAGTTGCTTTTTCCGTGAATTACATTTTTTATTTTTAGAAAATTATACTGTTAAAGTTTAAATGTTGGACTTCAATGAGAAGTTACATTCAAATATAATTTCAATTTCGTTTTTGCCCTGTGCAATAATCGTAATTAGTCAATTAATTTACAATAATGAAAGTTTAATTTGTCATACAATTACTCTATTCATAAAATATTTCTAGATCATATAATTTTACTTTTAAACCACTAATTATTGATTAGTATTATTAACATTTTTGTAGTCATCGTTGATAAATATTAACTGATATATTTTTTTTTTTAGAAACTTTGCCTATTCATCTTGCCTTAATTTGTAAAATTTAAAATAATAATTGCAGAACGAACATCAAGTTCACGTCCACAAACCACACGAAAAGGCTACGTACTTATGTCAGATCAGACAAATCACAGCCATCGAAATATTCGCAAGTTCCACATCGACGTAATTTACATTAATTTACATAATGTAGCAAACTTTGGACGTAAATTACGTGGTAAATTACTGTAGAAATCCGCGTAAATTACCTGAAGTAAATTACGTACACGACGCTGCTCACTACAGGGTCCCTAACCACTTCTATTTACAATTTGACAGGTTGCTCATTGTTTTGGAGGTTATCTTTCAGAAGGAGAGTGAATAAATAAAAAAAAGATTCTTTGCCTTACTCAGCCTTACTTAGCCGACACTCAAGGGTCCTTTGTTAAGCTTTCGGATTAAAATCAGAAGTAGATTTTTTTTAATTTCATAGTTAACAGCCTAAAACCTAATAATTCGGAATCTGCGGGTTTCGAAGACAACATTTTGGAATTCAACTAGAAAATTGTATATCAGTATATAAGTTATAATTATAAATAAGTATAATGAGACAATTCTTCAATTAAAGAAAAGTGTTAATAATTTGAAGAGAATTTTAAAAAGGGAGAGTGGATTAGCCACGACCAACTACTGTAAATAACTCTGCCCGCCTGGTACGTGACGAATACAAAAGGAACATTATATTACCGTCGCACCACTCTTAAAAGAACCACTAAAAGGATCTTGAAAAGGACCCAAATCTCTCAAACTATCTCCGAGACTATTTTGTTTAAAATCGACTTTGTTTATAGACTCAAGTGGGCCAAGCTATTTCGCTAAAGAAAACTAGGAGATTTCTTTCGGTAGGGTGTAGACAATTAAAAAATAGAAATGTTCACTGAAAAGCAATAGAAGAATAAATTGTTTATTTATGCAAATGAAGCAAAGTGAAAGTTTTAATTGACTGCATTTGACGACTGTGCATGCGTGAATATTGAAGCCATTGTTTGAAAAAAATGTGTTCATGTTTAAATGTCATAAAAATGATTAATTGTCTTATGGTCCATTTATACCTCGCTTGCATGCAGGCGGAAAATGTATCTTCCTCTCACACTATCACGTGACGATGCCATGCATTTATCTCATTGTAGATTTTTCTCTGTCCATGAAGATTTCCTGGTTTGGTGGAAAATCTAGAGGGAGATAAATGCATGGCATCCTTACGTGGTAAAGAGAAAGAGACAGATATATTTTCCGTCTGCGAGGAAATAAGGTGTAAATAGACCATTAGAAGAAATGTACATTTTTTTCCTGAAAATATTTGGAAAGTAATTTTTCTTTAAATTACAGGTTTTGATGAAGAAAAATGGTAAGGTCATGAATGTAAATAAAAGTTAAGAGGGTATTCATTGTTTTTGAAATTACAAGTACCGTTATTGCCTTTGACAGTTATGTATGAGTAGGTTGTGGTTTTGAAAGTAAATACTCTTACAAAAATGATACTTACCTCATCACTCTAATTATGATTCATTTTCAAACAATTGCCTTCGTTGTTTGTTATTTCTTTTTGGGCATTTCAGAAAAAGGTCTATTTTTAATAAATACTGTTTAGCCTGCCAGCGCCGGCAACGGAACAATCTTGCCAGTGCCGGCATTGGAGCAATTTGTATTTTCGGATTGAAATTAAATATTTTATCAATGTTAGAAGTAGTACATTTTTCCAAAAACCTTTTTTTAAATACGTGTACTTTTTAATAATTAAATAATTTTATTAATTATTTAAACAATTATGTATTATTTATTTCCAAAATTTCGAAAAATTCAGACAGAGATGTACACCTTTTTTAAAATTGTTATCCTATGATACTTTTTGTTGAATAAATAATTGCTGAAATAATCTGCATTTGTTAAAACAATTTGAAATTGTTTGAAAAGTCATTGTAAATATAAAAATTGTCCATTAGTAGTCATTTGTATGAAAAAGACGAGGAAAATTGCTAAAAAGTAACAATAATACGTAAAAATGTAGTTTTTTGATTTTACGGTGATATTTGGGGTGCTGCGGGGAAGATGAGGATCGGTTGGAAAGAAAAGTTATTAGTATGGTTTTATTTCGTAGATACTCCTCTTCAATCCTTATAAAATATGGCACGTTTCCATGAAACTCTGGTACCTGAGTTCTATTTTTGAAAATTCCAAATTTTCCCGTGCAGCTCAAGAAGCGTTTTTTGGAGCACCGTAAGATTCATACAACGTTCCAATGATAGCATCAAAAGCCAAAGATTAAAAAAATAACTAAGTTTCAATGCCTTACTCTACAAGTGCCAGACAATTCCTTCCGCGAGCTTTAGATATGCTTTTTACGGCTATCGAAAGTGTTTACACTTCGCCAAAAAACCTAAAGAAACCGAAAGAAACCTCTGAGTTTTCTTTAGCGAAATAGCTTGGCCCATTTGAATGTATAAACAAAGTCGATTTGAAACAAAATACTCTCGGAGATAGTTTGGGAGATTTGGGTCCTTTTCAAGATCCTTTTAGTGGTCGTTTTAAGAGTGGTGCGACGGTAATATAATGTTTCTTTTGTATTCGTCACGTACCGGGCGGGCAGAGTTATTTACAGTAGTTGGTCGTGGCTAATCCGCTCTCCCTTTTTAAATTACTCTTCAAACTATTAACACTTTTTTTAACTGATGAATTTTCTCATTATACTTATTTATAATTATAACTTATATACTGATATACAATTTTCTAGTTGAATTCAAAAATGTTGTCTTCGAAACCCGCAGATTCCAAATTATTATGTTTTAGGCTGTTAACTACGAAATTTAAAAAAATCTACTTCTAAATTTTAATCCGAAAGCTTAACAAAAGACCCTTGAGTGTCGGCTACTCTATTGATATAGCCTCTCTGCTTGTTATTTATGATCATATTCTTATTTCAATTTCGGAAAGGATATTTTAAAGCCTTCAGACCATTTAAACGAGCTTCCTGGACCTTTAAAAATATCTACCTGAGTGCCTGTGGAGAATGTTTTTGAGATTCTTTGACCTAAAGAATTTCTAGTATATACTTAAAGATTCTTTTCGGTAGGGTTTAAACATATTTTTTTCCAATTTTTATGGCCATATTCGTAAGCAGTGAATGAAAAATACATCACTGCACACTTTTCGGAACTTCACACCAAGCGGAAAAAACCCGGTAACGAGCAATGTTGCCGGCACCGACAAGATTGTTCCGTTGCCGGCGTCAGTAAAATTGCTCCGTTGTCGGAAGCGGCAACATTTTTCCGTTGCCAGCGCCGGCAGGCTAAACTGCATTTATTGAAAGTAAACTTCTGGCTGAAGGGCCCAATAAGTAATAACAAACAACGAAGATAATTGTTTAACAATGAATCAGAATTAGAGTGATTAGGTAAGTATCGTTTTCTTAAGAGTATTTGTTTTCAAAACCACAACCTACTCATACTTAAATTTCAAAGACAATAACAGTACTTGTAATCTCGAAAACAATTAGCACCCGCTCAACTTTCATGTACACTCATAATCTTACCATTTTTCTTCCTCAAAACCTGTAATTATAAAGAAAAATTATTTTCCGAATATTCTCAGAAAAAAACTGTGCATTCATTCTCAGATAATTTATAATATTCATGTCATTTAAGCATGAACATATTTTTTTCAAACAATGGCTTCAATATTCACGGATGCATAGTCATCAAGTTCATTCAATTAAAACCTTCATCTCCCCTACCGAAAGAAATCTCTGAGTTTTCTTTAGCGAAATAGCCTGGCCCATTTGAGTCTATAAACAGAGTCGATTTGAAAAAATAGTCTCGTAGATAGTTTGAGAGATTTGGGTCCTTTTCAAGATCCTGTTAGTGGTTCTTTTAAGAGTGGTGCGACGGTAATATAATGTTCCTTGTGTATTCGTCACGTACTGGGCGGGCAGAGTTATTTACAGTAGTTGGTCATGGCGAATCCGCTCTCCCTTTTTAAATTTCTCTTCGAATTATTAACACTTTTTTTTTAATTGATGAATTTTCTCATTATGCTTATTTATAATTATAACTTATATACTAATATACAATTTTCTAGTTGAATTAAAAAATGTTGTATTTTTTGGCATATCTCATTCGATTTACGAGAAACGTTCTATTAATTCCAATTTTAAATATTAAAAAAAAAAGTTAGACATCTGAAGTCATCGAAACCCGTAGATTCCGAATTATTATGTTTTAGGCTGTTAACTATGAAATTAAAAAAATCTACTTCTAAATTTTAATCCGAAAGCTTAACAAAGGATCCTTGAGTGTCGGCTACTCTATTGAAATAGCCTCTCTGCTTGTTATTTATGATCGTATTCTTATTTCAATTTCGGAAAGGATATTTTAAAGCCTTCAGACCATTTAAACGAGTTATCTGGACCTTTAAAAATATCTACCTGAGTGCCTGCGGAGAATTTCTCTAAGCTTCTTTGACCTAAAGAATTTTTAGTATATACTCAAAGATTCTTTTCGGTAGGGTCGCTTCATTTGCATAAATAAACAATCTATTCTTCAATTGCTTTTCAATGTACATGTCTACTTTTCATTTGTCTACAAAAAATCTTTTTCTTATTTATTCACTCTCCTTCTAAAAACTAACCTCCAAAACAATGCGCAACCTCTCAAATTGTAAGTACACACTCATAACCTTACAATCCGTGACCCTCAACAATAACCATTAGCAAGAAAAATGATTTTCGGAATTTTTCACGAAAAAAATGTACATTAATTCTTATAAAATTATTAATAAATAAAGTTTTTTGAGGCCTATTCCGCTTTATCACTTTTTTTATTTATCACTTATTGCAAAAATACATACATAAAATTATTAATGTTTATGGTGTTTCAACATAAACACAGACTTATTTCTCCACTTCTTCACAATTCACAAATGAAACTCAAACGTTCACTACACTTCTGTTTCATTAATCAACAAATTATTCTTCAACTTCTCTTAAGTCAGAAATTTGACACTAAACATTAAATTCAGCGTATTTAACATAATCCTTTTATAAGTTTAAACTTTACGCGGCAATAAATAGGTTTAGTATCCAGCTGCCAGATCGAGCCTGAAATTTACCCCCACCATACCTACCGTTTAGGAGCCGCAAAACAGAAGGTGCATGATAACCACTGTGAGTTCGTGTGTAAGCCGAAAATGCACGATTCGACTTCGGTTTTCTGCTGTACGATGATTGTCGATCTGAAAGCTTCGTAAGACTTCGGTGGTCTTCTATTTATATCTCGATCCCCATTTGAAAGAAATGGAAGAAATTGGCGAATTTAATGTTTCGCGTGATTCTTCATTTCAAGCATGAGTCGATTTTGAGGTTATGTTTTTTAGGTATATATAGTATGAATATTATTACTACTATATATATTATTAATGTTAATATTATAATTATAAAATATAACATTAATTTTAATTAATAGTTGACTAACTTTTAATTGAAATAGTTAAACTTTTAACTAAAACAATTAGATTTTTGAAAAAAAATTGAATAAGATGAATTTTCTTGTAGTTAAGAGAAATTAATTTTTAAACCAAAACAAAAATTCTACAAAATAGTTAAATTTTCAGAAAAGAAATTTTCAACTAATTTGATAAATTGTCAACAAAAAAAAAAAAACTAAATTTATAATAAAGCAGTTCCACTTTCAACCAGAAAATTTGGAAAAATTAGTTGGAATTCTTTAAAAGTGCTTTAAATTATTGAAATTAATTGAAAATTCCTTGAACTTTTTTAAAACATCCTAAAATATTTAAAATCCTTTCAAACCTCTTGAAATTTTGCAAAGCTCTTGAAAGTTTCTTGCAATTTTAAAAATACCTTAAAGTATTTTAAATCCTTTAAAATCACATACTAAATAATTGAAATCAATTGAAAATTCCTTAGAATCTAGTAAAATGTCCTAAGATGTATCAAATACTTTAAAATCTCATATTAAATTACTGTAATAAACTTAAAAAAATTAATTATTTTAAAAGGTTTTAACCTTTTAAAATACTCTCAAATATTTCGACAATTTCAAAATCTTTTGAAAAATCTTGACATCTTTTAAAGATTTTTAAGGTAATTTAGCAGGTTTGTTTAAAAAAACTCCAAAGTACCTTCATAATATTCCAAAGATGTCGAGGATTCTCAAAAGATTTCTGAGAATTTTCAATATTTTAGGGTCTTTTAAAACATTACAAGGAATTTTCAAATAATTTCAATGATTCAAAGCAATCATTTTTTTATGTGGTTTCCATGCGATTGTAAAAATATTCAAAAAATTTCATTATAGCATCTAAACCTATATTTTGTTGCGAGCCAATTTTAACTAATATTTAGTTTATTTACTATGTTTTCTTTACCATTTTAGTCCTGAAACTCATTGCGCAATTTCATTTAACACTTAGCTTTAAATTGTATCATTGCTTTGTTGTTGCATTTTTTTCTTGTTTATAAGCTCACAATTTGTAAATATTGTAAATATTTTTGATCGTGGACAATATCATCTTTAGAAATGTTTAACTGAACAAATATTATAAAAGATGACAAGGAATTTGCAATTGATTACAGAAATTTAATATGAGATTTTAAAGGATTTGATATATTTTAGGATCTTTTAATAGATTTAAAGTAATTTTAAAATGATTTTAATAATTTAGTATGTGATTTCAAAGGATTTGAAATACCAGAAGAGTTGTAAAAGAAATAGTTAAAATTATTTGAAATTGCATTGAATTATTAAAATTATTTGTAAATTCCTTGTAATGTTTTAAAAGACCCTAAAATATTGAAAATCCTTTGAAATCTTTTGAGAACCCTCGACATCTTTTAAATATTATTAAGGCACTTTGGTGTTTTTTTAAACAATCCGCCTACAATTTTTTTAATTCGTTGAAATTCCATAAAATTATAAAAATGAATAGAAAATTCATTGAAATATTTTTAAACATTCTAAAATATTTAAAATCCTTTAAGGGCATGTGACACAGCTAAATACCTATATTACCGACCACAGTTTTTCAGTTCACTGAATGTTTTTTTGAACCTGAGAACTTTTTTTGTAAA
>NC_046658.1:39699109-39700653 GCF_010883055.1 Belonocnema kinseyi
AGTCGATTATTTCACTAAGAGTTGAACTACTTTGTAAAAAAAAATACTTTTTTTTAACAAGGTTTTTTAATTATGGTTGCAAATTTAACTATTTGGTTCAAAAAGTAACTCTTTGATTGAAAACTCATATTTATTCGCTTAAGAAATTCAACTTTTTGTAGATAATTCGTCTTTTCGACTTTAAAATTAAATAATTTCGTTTAAAATTCATGTATTTTATTTGAAATTTGTCTTTTTTGTAGTTCATTAATTTTCTTGGTCGAAAATTCATCTGATTGGTTGAAAATTCAACAACTTTGTTGAAAATAAATTTTTTCCGTTAAAAATCATTTATCTTTATCTGAAAATGTAAATTCGTTTTTTTCCTTGTTCAATTCAATTTTTTATCACAGCTTTTATCTGGAAATTCAACTATTCCATTTTGGTTAAACTTTATCCTGTGAATTGTATTAGTTAAAACACCAATTATTTGTTAGAAAATTAATTTATTTGTTTTCGATTATGACTTAAAATATTATTTCAGTCTTGAAATTATTTCAAATGATTTGAAACACGATTTAGACTTTTGCAGCTTTAAAAAAAATAAGCTTTTTGAGAATTGTACAGTATTTAAAAAGAATAACAAAAATTGTTTTGATTTCTAAGAACATTGAAAATGATTTTTTATTTTGACAAATACATTTTAAGTGAGTATTTGAAAACATTTTAAAACTAAAAAAAAAAAAGAATCCGGAAGATTTTAAGGAAATTTTTTTATTTTGCATTTTTTTTAATTTTAGGAAAAAATCTAATTAACAAAATATATCAATTTTCAACCCAAAAGTTTACTTTTTAATAAATTTAATTAATTTTCTATCAAATAAATGGTGTTTTAACTAATACAATGTACAGGATGAAGTTTCAATCAAAAATTGAATAGTTCAATTTCCAGATAAAAACTATTAATTTTTAATCAATCCTAGAATAGTTAGATTTTCAGATAAAAAAAAATAATTTTTTATCGAAAAAATAAATTTTCAATAAAGTTGTTAAATTCTCGACCAAAAACATGAATTTTTGACCAAGAAAATTAATGATCTACAAAAAAGACAAATTTCAAACAATATACATGAATTTTCAACGAAATTATTTAATTTTAAAGTCAATAAAATGAATTGTCTACAGAAAGTTGATTTTTTTCAGCGAAAGATATGAGTTTTCAATCATAGAGTTAAACTTTCAACCAAATAGTTAAATTTTTAACCATAATTATAAAACCTTGTTGAAAATAACAGTATTTTTTTACAAAGTAATTCAAATCTTAGTGAAATAATCGACTTTTTAGCCCAAGAAGATGTACAGTTCATATTTCAGACAAACAAGGTCAATTTCCAACAAAATATATGAACTTTCAACAAAACTGTAAGAGAAAGTTAAACTATTTGGTCGACAATTAAAATTTTGGCTTAAAAGTCGATTATTTCACTAAGAGCTGAATTACTTTGTAAAAAAATACTGTTATTTTCAACAAGGTTTTATAATTATGGTTAAAAATTTAACTATTT
>NC_046658.1:39700753-39729077 GCF_010883055.1 Belonocnema kinseyi
AGAAGAGGAGAAATGGGTTGCGCGCGCAACCCAGGCATTTATATCGTCTCCTACCATATTTACACGTACATAGACGTGTCATAGTATTGGACCACGTCTCGTTTCACATCTGGGATCACTGGCGGACTCTAGCCTAAACAGTCTAGTTAGGCTGAAATCGTAAGGGGAATACAACCAAACTAAATACAACCCAGAAAAACATATCACGCCCGTAATTCTCGATGCGCATACTAATCTAGATGTCCAATCAAGCGCCGATCTCGCGGCGTTTTCTATTGATTGATTCTCAGTTCGCTATATAAACAAACAGATGACAGATTAAAGATGAATCGAGGATTGGCACACGTACCATTGACCATTGCGACAATCGAGTTGTTTTAGAAAAGATAGATGACTGAAAATCTTGCCGCACGTTTAACTTTCCAATGCCAAAGACGATTCCAACAACTACTATTCTTTTTCAACAATATGAAAATAGCCTATTAACAGAATCGTGGAAATATATCGGCGAGAAAATTTCAGTCCTCTGGCTTTGACGTTGAAAAAGTAGTGAAGAAAAATGGTTGGTTAATGATAGAGGTATCATTTTAAAGGTGCAAATGTTGTACGTTAATGAGCCGAAAAGTAATATTCCAAAAAATTGTTTGTATCTTACAGATCTGAAAATCTGACGAAAAGTTAGGAAATTTGATAGCTTTTAAAAACAGTGAACTTTGAAGTATAGTTTTTTATTGAAAAAATAATAAGAAAAATCTGAAAAAATTCGTGGTGGTACTTTACACATTTCTCAAAAGATTGCAGTCGACAAATTTGTCAAATATAAATAATTGCTCGTTGTTTGTGAATAAATATGCGACCAAACTATCTTCAGTTCTAATGAAGATACTGAAGTGATTTAAATTGGAGGTAATTAGTTGAGCTATCTGTAATAATTTACAATTTAAACGAAGTATGTGCTTCTTGTTGTCTTCGTGCAAATTGCGATATTCGAAGTCAGTTTTTTATATAGAAAAGCAAGTGCGAGAGCCCAGTGTGGTGCCTTTTTTTCAGGGGATCGTCCTCGGTTTTCCTCACCACAGGGAAAGGGTTCGAAGGCAAAAGTAAGGCTCGGAGGCACAAGCTGGGTAGGTCGGGCTGAGGAAAACCGAGGGCGATCCTCTGAAAAAATGGCACCACGCTGGTTTCTGCAAAGATTTTATAAGCCTAGATGCGGCACGGGAGGTCGGAGTGGGAGAACGATACATGTATGTATGTATATATACATATATATATAATTTTTGCATGCCTCGAGGTGCTGCACTCTTCAACTATTCGACGTTTCTATAGAAACCGCGTCTATTTGCCTACGTCTATGATTTATTATTTTTGTAAACGTAATGTGAGTTGTGAGATTTTGAGGTTAGAAAGTTTAATTATCCCATTATATTAATAGAGTATATTTTATTTTAATCTGAATTTCATGAAGTATATTTTGTGAAAAAAATATTGTTTAAACAAATTTAAGGTTGTTGAAAATAAGTAAAAATTTATTACTTTAACGATTGGTCAATAATTGAAAATAAATTTATGTGACTTAACGATAATATAGTAAAATTTTCGGAAAAAAAATAATTTTAGAAAAAAATTATTTGAATAATTGAAATTTGTTTAAGCATAATTAAGATATAACTGAAGTAATATTTACACTTTTCTGTAGTGTCGAATTAATAATTTATATTTAATTCCAAGGAAAAATTCAAGGTTTGCACTACTCATTTAATTATTTATCAAAATTATATTAAAATTCTGTTTTTTTTTATATTTGAAACGTATAATCTTTTTTCTATTAATTTGATTAATTACAAAAACCCGTATAACTAGACTGTGCCTTACACATTAAAATTTAATTGTAAAAGTTTGAGGGCAGTTAACCACATGCAATTCTTATGCCCATCAGAATTCACAACTTCAAAGAATTCCAAATAGTTTATAAAAACGATTCAAAGAATTGAAGTATCCAATTGTTTTTTTTAAGTTTGCAATAACAAAGAAAAACTATCCAATTAGGGGTTTTAATTGTTTAAAAATCATGATTTATTTTTTTCATAAATAGTTTCGAAATAATTTTCACATTGTACACATTAGCTGGTTTTTAGGTAAGAAAATCACGAAGAGGATCACAGGGTCTTTTATTATCTCAAACTTGTAACTTACGCTATGCCTTACAGCTAAAGAAAACCCCTCGGATGAGTTATAATTTAAAACTCACTTTCAATTGATTTGAATGCAATATGAAACACTTTGAATTCCTAAGATATAAAGTCGAAATATATAATGAATTTTCAACAGCGAAGATTAATTTTCTTACGAAAAAGATGAATTTTTAACAAATTCCATGAATTTTCTACCAAATAGTTAAACTTTTAACTTATAAAGCATCAATTTCTAATCAAGAATAGACAAGTTGCAATTTTCAGAGAAAAAAGTAATTTTTAACATAAAAAAAACCAAATTGTCAACAAAAAAAGTTAAATTTTAACCCAAAGAGGTAAATCTTGCAGAAATATGATTTAAAAAAAATTTGATTTAACAAACACGAAACAAAACACAGAAATCATCATGTTAAATCATCAATCAAAATAGACTAATTTAGACCTTAACCATTGCATTTTTAATAAGAAGACAATGTAAAAAAAATTAAGAAAATTAATTTTCGACCAAAAAGATGAATTTTCAACAAAATAAATGAATTTTCTACCAAATAATTAGATTTTAAACATATAACGTATAAATTTATTACAAAAATGGACAATTGTAATTTTCAGATAAAAAAGTAATTTTGAACAAAATAAAAAACACAAAATGTCAAGAAAATTGTTACATGTTAAAAAAGATTAATTTTCAACTAAATCGAGGAATTAAATTTTCAGCAAAAGAGTCAACCCCAAATATCAAGGAGAGTCCTAAAAATATGAATCTTTAATGATAAAGTTCAACTTTTAACCAACTGGTTTAAATTTCAATCAAAAAAGATAAATTGGGAACAAAATAGTTAAATTTTTAACCAAAGAAATAAATTTTCTAGCATTATATTGATGATCTACCAAAACAAGACGAGCTTCCAACAAAATGTATTGATTTCTAACCAAATTTTTTAATTTTAAAGCCGGGAGGACAATTTACCTATAAAAAGATTGAATTTTACACTAAAAATATGATTTTTTTAGAAAAAAGTTAATTTCCTGCCAAAAAGTTAAATTTTTATTAAACCAGTTTATTGGCTATAAAAATGGTTTAATTTGAAATAAAAAACTTAATTTTCAACCGAATAGTTCAATTTTTTATTAAATTGCTGAATCATCAACAAAATTGAACTAATGTAGACCCAAACAGTTCCATTTTGAATAAAAAATGATGAATATTTACCTCGTTAGTTAAAAAAAATTAATTCTTATTTAAAAAAGAAACGAGTTTTCAACAAAATAGTTACTTTTTTTATCAAAAGAGTTCAGCCTAAAAATGACTTTTTATCCGCAGAACATTAATTTTCTAAAAATAGAATAGTTAAATTTTCGACCAAAGAGGTGAATCTAAAACAAAAAGATTTTTTTTTTAACAAAGTAGTTAAACTTTTAACCAAGCTTCTGAATTCCTAACAAAACAAGATTATTTTTTAACAAAATAGTTGAATTTTTTACAGAATAATACAATTCTCAACTGAATACTAGAATTTTTAACCAAATGAGTCGAATTTCGAACCACAAATATAATAGTAGACTTTCTACCAAAAAGCATTTAAGCGAAAAAACGATAAAAAGGGGTTTCTTAAAAACAGAAAAGAAAATAACAATTCTTTGAAAGTTGATAATAAGGAACCATACTAAATGTTATGTGAGTTCGTAACTTTTCTTCCACTGACCCCCAACCCCTGTTCGAACCATAGTTTTTAGCATGACCTCCCCCCCCCTCATCCAATTGGTAATGCAGTTTACCGACGGCCCTTTAAAATTTAAAATTTTGTATTTAATGTAATTATCCTTATAATGTATAGTTTAAATTTTTTTTTAGCATAAAAATACACAAAGAAAAATCGACAAGACTCAGAAAACGAAATTACAACAATTAAAAAAAGAACAGAGAACAAGTATATTGATACTATACTTAAGAAACTTCATTTTCAATTTTATTTATATTGGATAAAATATCAATATTGCAGAGAAAAAGTAACAGCGTTTTACTTTAAAGAATTCGAATGATTTAAAAACTAAAATTAATTTTAAAAAAATTAAAGGGCCTCTCATTTTTCTCATTCTCATCATTTGTGATTGAGAAAGTATGAGAAAAGAAAGGTTGAAAAGTCCGAAAAGAAAGGACGAGTTCGTTAAATAACAATTTTAGATAAAAATTCAAAAAGTTAGAGCATTTGAAAAAATTTTGGGTCCATTTTTTTATGCTTAAAATTTTTATTTACGGTTATTAATAGTACTCAGAAAGCCAAACAATGTATTCTAATGACTTTTTTATACCAAAAAAAATTCTCAGAGTTATAGCATTTTCAAAATTTTTAATATTAATCGAAAATAAAAAATTGAAGCCAAAAACGTACAATATGAGAAAAAAGTAAAGTAAAGAAGAACATTGCTACTTAAAAGCCCTACAAGATTATCATAGTAACTTTGTGGATTTTCTTGTAAAATAGAACATTCTAATTTTTATTATACAAAAAATCATGAGAAATAAAAAATCCCATTTTGTGGTCAAACTATGCAGGATACGAAAGCAGATGAATCAACAAAAATTGGGATCTCAAAAAAGATCTAAAAATTGGGATCTCAAAAAAGATCTAAAAATTCGTTAACAATCACTTCTTGATAGGACGCGTACCTTTGTTTTTATTTGCGAAAAATAACATTGAAAATCTAAAAAAAACTTTGTGAAAAAATGATACAAGTTACGAAAAAGAAATGATTTAGCAAAAATTATTTACCCGAAAAAGAGCTACAAATTTGTTATGAATTACTCTTTGACAGGACACGTAGTTTTGGTTTTAATCATAAAAATGGCATTAACAATAAAAATGAAAAATTTGTGGAAAAACAACAAAAGGTACAAAAACAAATTGATATAAAAAAGTTATTAGCCCAAAAAAGTGATACAAATTTGTATTCATTTATTACATACTTATTATTTATGATGAAGAAAGTATTAGAATTGCCCTAAATTTGACACCACAACATTCAAATTTTGAACCAAATGACGCAAAATACGACAAAAAGTCTCAACGAGAAATGATAGGTTTTGAAAAATCCTACAAAATTTCTTTTAACAATTTTTCAATGGAACTCTTTGTTTTATCGTAATTAATATATGCAGAAAATTGAAGAAATTCCAATATTACGCGAAAAGACGCGAGATACTTGAAAAATCTAGAAGAAGACTTGTAGGATATTTTGCTTTATCGCTAAAAATAAATTGAAAACCAAAATCTTATTATTAGCATAACAAAGCGAGATAAACAAAAATGATTTAAAAAAGAATTGTATTTTTTAAATTTATTTCAATTTCGTTCAGAAAATATAAATTTACAACTGTCTGTCAGAAACGAGTGCGCAGCGCGAGTGTCACGATAATCTTGCGTACTTCAATGCCTACAGAGCTTTGAGAAACTTAATCTTTAACTATACTTATTTAATTAAAAAATGTAGAATATGAACACGCATATAAATACTGCGATCTAAAGAGATCTTTTTCATTAAGTTTTATTCAAGCATTCTAAATGCAAAGAATAATGATCTGAGCGCAAATCGCGGGAATCAACAGACACGCGCCCCAGGCGCGCTCGAACTTCCGAGCCACGGGCACAGCGTTACGATGAGAATGTGCCCGTGACAATAAATAAGTTATTTATGGATTATTTTATTACAAACTAACAATTAAGAGGTAAATGTTTTTGAAACTTTCCAATAATTTCTGACCTTTTAGCTTAAATTGAGAAATGTATAAGGCAAAATATTTATATATTCTGATCAACCAATCCAGTAAAATTCAAAAATACATGTTTTCAATTTTGAAATTATGCGGTTCTCAATTACAAAAATCGGGACATAATTTACATAAATAGTAAGATGCATCAATTTCTATAAAATATTATATAAAAAATCAAATAAAATAAAAAATAATTTTATCGTTTAATTATAATTTATTTCATTCATAATTAATTACACAAACATACAAATTTACGAATTATTGTTTACTTAAATTAGTAATCGTGAGGGAGGCGGTATTCCTAAAAAATTTAACTCTACATCTAAAAACTCAAAATCGCTAATTCTACATGCGAGAACGCTATACGATCATACTTATTAAAAAAATTAATTATTTTAAGTTTCAACTCAATATGTTTATCAATTAAAACTTTTAATTTCTTCAAATGTATAGTTTCATGTAGTAAAATTTCTACCGTATTTTTTCAAAACAACAAATAATATTATTCATAGATAGTAAATTTTAATAGTAAAATGACTAATTTTTGTTCATAAAAGATGTAGCAGCTAAAAATATTTATTACGGTAGAATTAAATTTTAATTCAATTTAAAAGTACACCTTATGCATCTACATATTTTTTTATGCAAAATTTATTCAAATAATTGATTCATTAATTGAAAATAATAATTCAAAATTCTCAATATAAAATTTGTATTTTATATTTTTAAGTATGCTATTTGATGGACTTATTCGACGGGTGAAGATTGCAGGGCAGTGTCTCCGGAACGTGGGATTTTTCGGTCCACACCACTCTCCCATCTGAGAGCGACACATTCAAACGTAGCTTGCCCGTGAGTCGGCTCTGCCACATGTTGCGTAGGCCAGCCACCTGTAGAGCCGAAAATGCACGAGCACGAGCCCGAGTCCCCCCCCCCCCCGGCTTCACGATTCGTTTTCGGTGGCTAACTGGCTATTTGGAGGAGTTTTTAAGTAAACTGAAAACTGAAACGATTAGAAAATAATTAAAATTTGTAAAGATTTTTGAAAGAATTTGTTAAGGTTTCATGAAAATGAAAAATATTCTTTTAGGTTTTTACTAATAATTAATATAATTTTTTATTTTGAAAAATTGATTTAAAAAAATTCCAATACATTTTAAACTATGTTTAAAATTATCAATAAAGAATTTGAAGATTTTAAGTAATCTTTT
Organism: Belonocnema kinseyi; assembly: GCF_010883055.1. Lineage (NCBI taxonomy): Eukaryota > Metazoa > Arthropoda > Insecta > Hymenoptera > Cynipidae > Belonocnema > Belonocnema kinseyi. Next base: position 39,707,929 of record NC_046658.1, read on the forward strand.
TCATTTTGCCGAATTTTAAAGAAAATCAGGAAAAATTTTAATAGTTTTTAATGATTAGAAGGCTTAGAAGGTCCGACAAAATTAGAAACAGTACTTTTTCAAGATTGGTAGGAAAATTTGTAAGGACTTTTAAATGAAATTATATCTTCCTAGAAATAATTAAAATAATTTTTTATTTCGAAAAATTAATTTAGGAGATTATTTTAAAGCATTTCAAAACATTCAAAAATATGTCAAAAATTGTCAAAGTATCTGAAAAATTTTAAAGGCAATGTTTTTTTAATTTTGCAAATTAAAAAAAAAGTCAGGAAAAATTTGAATCATTTTTAAAGATAAGAAGACCAGACAAGATTAGATAAAAAGAATTATTTTCCTGAGTAACGTGTGAAAATTTTTAATAATTTTTTTATTTTGTAAAGTTTGCTTTAAAAGAACATTAATGAAGATTTTTAAACACAACAAACAATTTCCTAAAATTTCGAAAAAGAGTGTAAAAGGTTTTAAAGCCAACATTTTTTTATTCGATAACATTACAAATTTGTTAAAAGTGCAAATAATCGAATAAATTCAATAAATATTGAGTAGAATTGATGAGATTAAAAAAGAATTTAAAGTCCAGAGGGGTTTTAGAAACGTAGGATAAACTGATTTAAAAAACTGAAAAACCTAAAAATTCTTGTAGAAGAATAAGAAAGATGCACCTGGTAATTGTGTACAATCATCAGTCTTTAAAATTAAAATTCGAATTATTTATTTAAAATTACTTTCAGCACATTTCTTCTCAAGCAGAATCCCCGATTTTAATCGCAAGAGGTTCAATTATTTTCAATCAGAATAAGTAATTACATAAATTTTGAAAATTCAAAAAAGGTAACTTGGAATAAGTTCAATGAGATTTAAAAAAAGTTTATTTTAATTACACATAAAATTTGTTGAATTATTTATAAAAATACGGAAAGATTAAAAATTGTAGTATTTAAATACACTTAACATTTCAGACTTTTATATTAAATTTTGATAAGATGTAATAGATACGTATGTAAAATGACAAAATAATAATAAAAGTCGATAAACGAAAGACTTTCCGATAATGAAAGATAATGAAAGAAAGTCCTTGGAAAAAAATGTAAATAATTTTTTTGGAATGAATTCTAACAGAAAATTGAAAAAGATTACAAAACATTTTTTATTATTTCCTGATATTTCTAAAAAGTACGTAAAATATTTTGAAGCAAAATGTTATAATTTCTCCATATTACTTAACTTTAGAAAAATTAAGGAACATAATTCTTTCAAATTTGAGGAAGTTTTAGAGATATTCATAAATTTTGAAATGATTCGAAAATAATGAAAACTTGTAAAGATTTTTAAAGGAATATTTAACATAATTTTTTATTTCCAACAATTGATTTGAAAAGATTATTTTTAAACATTTCAAAACATTGCAAAAGATTTCAAATATTCTCAAAACATCTGAAAAACTTTAAAGGCATTTTTTTAAATTCTGCAGAATTAAAAAAAAAACAGGAACATTTTGAATAATTTTTAAAGATTAGAGATTGAAAGGTCTGGCAAGATTAGAAAAACAGAATTATTTTTCTAATAATCGTGTGAAACTTTTTAATGAATTTTCATTTTTAAAAATGTAGGTAGGAAATTTGACTTTCTCAGGCAAAAATTATTCTTTTTTGGTAGAAAATCATTCTTCTTGTTTAAAAATTCATCTATTTTAATCAATATTTCATTTCTTTGGATTAAAATGCATTTTTTGTTGAAACTTCTTTTATTTTTGTATAAAATGGTTAAAGTTCATCTATTTTTTTGGAAATTAAACTATTTTGCTGTTAAATTATTGATTGTAAATTGATTTTTTAAACTGATAATGTAACCGTTTTTCGTTGAAAATTTATCTATTTTGTTAGCAAAAATTTTCGTTGTTTTAAAATTGATTTTGAAATTTTGTTTTCGGTAGAAAGTTATTGGTTTAAAAATTAAAATATTTGTTTGCAAATTTAATTTTTTGCTTTGGGAATTTAAATATTTTGTTGAAACTTTGATTTTTTGGAGTTGATAATTATTTTTCAACTGAAAAAAAACATGAAAGCTTAAGAATCACCTATAAATAGTATTGGGAACACCAACGCCCTCGGAAGTAGGGAACCTTTATATTTGGTTCTGCCGAGATGGAATCTTGTCATTTGGACACGTCGATTTATCTATTCAATTTTTCGTTGAAACATTATAATTTTAGTTGAAAATTAATTTCTTTCGATGAAAATTCCATGTTTTGTCTGAAAATTTAAGTACTCATTTTTATCGAATGCTTATTTTTTTTTTAGTTTAAAATTCGTTTCTATAGATGAAAATTGAAAAATTTTGTTGACAATTTTTTTTCTTGAAAAATTTTCTTTTTAGTTATAAATTTATCTTCTTTGTTGGTGAACTATTCTTCCTTAACAATTTTTTTGTTTTAGATAAAAATTATTTTTTTTCAACTGCAAACTGCAGTATAAACTACAATGTTTAAGTTAAAAAATGTATTTTTAAAAGTAAGTTCTTAGGTTGAAAATTTAACTATTTTGTCGAAAATTTGTTTTTAATTTGTTAAAAATCCATTGTTTATTAAAAATATGACTAAGGCATGGAGCAATAAATTTAAAACATTTTAGAGCTAGAAGTCTTGTCTCCTATATCTATTTACATAAAGTCAATTATATTTGCCTTTCGGCAATAAGTTTAATGATTCTAAGGTAACTCGGGATTTCAAAACCGGAATAAATTTGAGGAGCAGCTAGATCGTCATTCGTGAGGTCGGGAGAGCTCGGGTTCCTGCTCGTGCATTTTCGGCTTTACACGAAGCTGGGCTTCGCAGCATTTAACAGAGCCGACTCACCGACACGCCACATTTGAATGTGTCGATCCCAGATGGGAGAGTGGCGGGGGCCGAAAAAACCCACGTTCTGAAGACACTTTTGCAGGGGCAAAGTAGTTGGTCGGCGCGATCTTCGGGTTGAGAGGCATGGGAGGATCGGACAATTTTCGTCGGGAGCGCCGTCTATAATTAGTTCCTCGAACTATACACGTGCCGCATCTAGGCTTATAATATCTTTGGTTTCTGGCACTTGATTTCCCATATAAAAAACTGACTTCAAGTATCGCAATCTGCACGAAGACAACAAGCAGCACATGCTTAATTCAAATTGTAAAATATTACAGAAAGTTCAACTAACTACCTCCAATTGAAATCACTTCATTATCTTCATTAGAACTGAAGATAGTTCGGTCGCATATTTATTCACAAAAATCGAGCAATTATTTATATTTTGCACATTTTTCTACGGCAAATTTCACTGTTTTTAAAAGCTATCAAATTTCCTTACGTTTCATCAGATTTTCAGATCTGTAAGCTACAAACATTTTTTTTTGGATATTAATTTTCGGCTCATTAACGTACAACATTTGCACCTTTAAAATGACACCTCTTTCATTAACCTACCCTTTTTATTCATTAACTTTTTCAACGTCAAAGCCAGAGGACTCGAATTTTCTCGCCGATAGTATGTGTATGGGCCTGGTTTCAAAGAAGTGTGGCAAACTTCTGAATTTTGCTTGACTTTGAAACTTTGCTTGCCGACCGAGTCCCACTAATACATAAAACACGTTTTCAACCCGTAAAAAACTAAAAAAAAAACAAAATCAAAACCAGGTCAAAGCAGGGTGACCACTAAAATCTTGGAAAAAATTTCGGATATTTCCCGGTTTGAAACGTTTTTCCTGTGTGAGTAGCGAAAAAGTTATCAACGAAACATGAAATAAAATGGGAAAATAATTTTACGACTTTATTAACGAATAAAATATTCCAAAAATTATATTTAACTAAACCCTGGCGGACCGTAGGAACCGAAAGGAGCTCCTTTTTCTTGCAGAATTAAAAACTTAAAAAAATAAAATATCTTTCATTTACATGGACCGAAGGCAGCTTCAAGGGCATCTTTTTTTAGTAGCAGTTAATAAGCGTTCCGTCGGTAACTTTAGGAATTTTTCCTGGATGCTAGCGCCGCGCAGTGGAAACCTTAGAAAACAACGCTGCAATGCAAGTGATAGAGAATTTGATTTTTAAACTTCGAGCGCAATATACTACTTGAGCTATTATGGATGCGCTTGAAGTCACCTTCAGCAGAAGTTAATGACATTTTTCGAAATTTTTAACGCTGCAAAAAAAAGTATTGCGATTACTCTGTGAGTTTTTAATGAAAATTTTAACTTAGAATCCGAATTTCAACAATTTAAAAGTTGATTTTGCTGTTTTATTGAAATTTTTAAAAAGGAACCGAATGGGGACCCAATGGGGCCTTTATTGTTACTTTGTAGAGGCTCCATTCGGTTCCTTCGGTCGCCAGGGAATAGATGGCTAGAACAGTAAGTGCTGGTTGTTTTTCACATATTCAAAACGTCATGAACCAAGCTTAGGCATATGGTACACAAACCGTATTGACACATTAGTGATTTTGTTTTGGCGTCATATACTTTTGGTTGTGTGCAAATATCTGATTTTGTGCCAAATGATCGTCATTTGCGGCAAGTGTTGATACGTGAATATTCGGCTGAACCGAAAATTAGAAGCATGACCGGCAGTGCCTATAACTTTCTTCTCTTTGGGTTGCTGTTATAAATCTATTTTTCATCACCCGTCACGATGCGATGAAGAAAACCATTCCTTGTTTGCTGCTGAAGCAGTTGTTCTCAAGCAAAAAAAACAACGCTCATATGACACAAAATGACATAAAACATAAAGAACCCAAGTTCCTTGTTTTTAAATCATTCCCAACGCATGCATTCCCTTGAAAATGGCTTGATGGGTAATTCTTAATGCTAAAGCAAGCTCTTCTTGCATTTGGCACGGATCCTCATTAAGAAATGCCTCCAATTTAGTGTCTTCGACGGTTTTCGGCCTTCCTTTACCCGGTCGTCAAAATCGAAATCACCGTCTTTGAAGCGACGGAACCAATAATGGCACATTGTTTCACTTAGAGCAGCATCTCCGTAAACTTTTTAGAGCTCTCCATGCGATTCAGCTACCGTTTTCTTCGAATGAAACATGAAAATCAACACTTCCCGCAAATAACGATGATTTGGCACAAAATAATACATTTTCAAACAACCAAAAGTATATGACGCTAAAACAAAATCACTTATGTGTCAAAATGGTTTGTTTACCATATGTCCAAGCTTGGTTCATGATGTTTTGAATATGTCAAAATCGACCAGTACATACTACTGGAGCGATCTATTGACAAACAGCGGGAACTTAGTTGCGCACCTAATAAAAATTAAAGTTGATATACGAAGACATTCTTTTGAGTCCATGCGTTCCCATAATAAGATTTAATTGAAATTTGCATTTAAACTAGAGGTCAAAACATTGGAACCTTTTAAAATAACTTTAGAACTTTATCTTTTAATTCATTTGACATTTTTGGATCTTTCCATTTCCCTTAAAATCTTTCAAATCCGTTAAAATCCCTTGGAATTGTAAAATTGCATTAAAATTGAAAAATAAATTGTCAACAATTCTTTGGAATCTTCTAAAATAACCTAAAATCTGTAAGATCCTCTAAAATGTTTTGATTTCCTTTGGACCTTGGTGGACCGAAGGAACAGAATAGAGCCACCACAAAGTACCCGTAAAACCCCATTGGGTCCCCTGGCGGACCGAAGGAACCGAGTGGAGCCTCTACAAAGTACCCGTAAAGACCCCCATGGGTCCCCATTCGGTTCCTTTTTAAAAAACTCGAAAAAACAGCAAAATCAACTTTTAAATTGTTAAAATTCGGATTCTACGTTAAAATTCCCTATAGAAACTCACTGAATAATAGCAATAGTTTATTTTACAACGGTAAAAAATAAAAAAAAATATAAGACGTATAACGCCTGTTGACGGCTACTTACAGGCGATGCGTTTGCAGTGTAGCAGTCAACAAGCGTTATACGTCTTATATTTTTTTAAGCTTTTTACCGTTGTAAAAAAAACTATTGCGATTATTCCGTGGCCTTCCATAGGGAATTATAACATAGAATCCGAATTTCAACAATTTAAAAGTTGATTTTGCTGATTTTTCGAGTTTTTTAAAAAGGAACCGAATGGGGACCCAATGGGGTCTTTACAGATACTTTGTAGAGGCTCCATTCGGTTCCTTCGGTCCGCCAGGGTCCTTATTCGGTTTCTTTTTAAAAAACTAAAAAAACAGCAAAATCAACTTTTAAATTGTTGAAATTCGAATTTTACGTTAAAATTTGTATTAGAAACTCACGGACTAATCGCAATACTTTTTCTTGCAGCGTTAAAAACTTTAAAAAATAAAATACCTCTCATTTACATGGACCAAAGGCGACTATAAGTTATTTTCTTTTAGCAGCAGTTAATAAGCTTTCCGTCGGTAACTTTAACGATGTTGCGCGGATGCTAGCGTCACACAGTGGAAACCTCCGACAACAAAGCTGCGATACAAGTGAGAGAGAATTTGATTTTTAAACTTCGCGCGCAACATACTACTTGCTGCTTTTTTGAGTTTTTAAAAAGGAACTGAATGGCGACCCAATGAGGTCTTTACGGGTACTTTGTAGAGGCTCCATTCGGTTCCTGTGTTCCGCCAGGGCGAGCCCTTCAAGTCGTCAAAATCCGTAGAAATCCTTTGATACAGTTTAAAATAACTTAAAATCTTTTAAATCTGATGATTGTTGTTCGTTTCTTTATATCCCTTGAAATCTTTGAAGTCCGCAGAAATCCCTTGACGCAGTCAAATCTTTAACTTTTAAAAAAATTTGAAAAATTTTCAACAGTAAAATTAAATTTGTTTGAATCGTTCAAAATAACTTGAAATCTTTCAAATGCTTCAAAATTGTTTGATTTCCTTATTTATGTCCTTTAAATTTGTAGAAATAAAATTTAATGTATTCCCTGAAGTTCTCTATAAATTCCTTGAAATTGTTTCAAGTGAATAGAAAATCTTTGGAACCCGTGTGGAAAAATGTTAATGGCAGCCTTGAATCATGCTAGAGACAGTAATGCTTGTGTCAAGCTTGTATTTTTACATTTTATATCGATCTTAAACGTTGTAAAATAGTATAAGACACGTAAAAACTAAACCTTACATGAAAGTTGTAAAAAGTTATAAAAAGTTGTAAGATAGTCTACAATGGGAAAAAACAAAATATCACGCGAAGAAAAATTGTAATCGATTTAAAAAATTTATTTGAAAAGTATTTTATTGATATTCCTATTAAAAGTTCGTGTATTTTATATTTACATAACTCTGTATAATAATAAATAATTAGAAAAAGAGAACTTAAAATTTGGTACTTTAACTTTTCTGAACTTTAGCTTATGAGGATGACTTTTTCAACGAGTTTCAACTTGTCGGTTTAGCGCAGTGGTTAGCACTACCAGCTGCTAGGCGTTAGATTTAGGTATAGATATGTAGTTTCGATACCCCGTAGCGTTAAAAATTTTATTTGTTATATAATGTTTAAAAATGTAATATATGTATTTACTCTAAACAGGACTATTAATATTTATAGTCAAAATACTCGCAATCATTTAATATTTATTTTTTAAATGCCTTTTTTGTCTCTCAACGACTATGTGAAAATAGTTCATGTTGTCTGTGTGCTGGGCGTGTGGAATTTCATATATTAATATGCTCCAATTCTACAATAAAAAGAATCAAATTGATCCCTTAATTCAGTGGCTGATGCTTTTCATAGAATTGAAACCCGAATCATTTAAAAAAGCAACAATTGATCTTATCCGGCCCACGGTCGGGCTCCCAGCCAGCTCCAAGCGATCCACCATGGCCGGACGCTGGCCAGCGCAGTGTGACGATGCTGGTCGGATTCCGACCAGAAATCCCGGCCACAGCCCGACTTAAAGTCGGGCTCCCTGGCGAGCTCCCGGCTTAAAGCTGGGCTCTCCAGCCGTAGAAAGGCCTGCCCCCGACTTAAATTTTCACCCGGGAGCAAATGTTTAAGAAACGTTTGTTTTTAATTTAATTATAAAGTAAAGCTATCATAAATTCATATTAATTAAAACATGTATAATTAATGCATGAATATGTTTATAATATCCCAAAAAATAAAATTTTTTCGAAATTGATTTATTTGATTCATTTTAATTATTTTATTAAATGCATAAATATTAATTAAGCCTAATATATTAATCTTTAAAAATAATAAACAATAATTATTTCTTAGCCTAATCGCAAATACAACCACTCAAATAATTTTATTATTCACAGTGATTTTTTGAAATATTTAACACTTTTAATGTTTACAAATTGTTGATGTTTTATTAAAATAAAAAAAAGGTTGGAATAAATTCAAATTCATATCCGACAAAAAAGAAAAAAAATCCATTTAAATAAACTGAAATAATGTGAAATCTTTGCCTATAAAAACAAATTCCAGTTTTGAAAACAAAATTGTTAACAAATTTTATAGTTGCATAATTTTTTAACAGTTTACATGAAAATTTCATGAATAAACATTTCAATACATAAAAAAACTAAACAAAAAAAAATTGTATGAAAACGGGTCGAAATTGAGAAATCATGTTTCAGCGGATAAATAAAGTTACCAAATGATCAGTAGGGAATTTATAAGACTAAACAAATAGTCCCAACTCTGATAATCTTCTTATTGTGATACGTTAAACTAAGAATAAGGAGTGGGTCTATTTTTTTTCCTTAAATAAAAAACTCTTAAAAGTTCTTTTTTTAGGGATTTAGATCCCCCGAATCCTCCTTCTTTTTTCAAGAGAGAAAACGTTTTTTATTATTTTTTGGTTGACGAAAAATCGAACATTTGAGAACAGCAAAAAAAACCGTTCATTAGAGAACGATTCCATTTCTTTTATTTTGAATCTTTTTGTGCAATTATTTTTTACAAATTGATTTTCTTCAATATTCGTTTTAAAAAATCAGTTTTTCAAAGAACATAATTCTTTTTAAGCCTTCTTGTGCAATTTTGTTGCACAATTTGTGTGTTTTTAAAAAGTTTATATTAGTTAAAAAATGATGCTTTTCAATATTTTCCTGTTATACAACTAGAAATTTGTATACTCATGAACATAGGTTTACTCTTATTAATTTACGTATTATGTTCAATTTAAATGTATACATACTGAGAATACATAGTCATAATGCATAAATAATTGAATATAAGCACAGTGAGTATATAATATACACAAACAAACGCATGAATGGCTGGTTTAGAAACATGTGTGCGTTCTACACTGACACTAGTATTTGATAAACCACGAGAAAGGAGAATATATTCTTTTCTGTTTCAGTCAAACCGTGGATTTCGCGACAGAAGGACTAAGCTTCGATATTCTCGCTGACATTCCATTTTTTACATAATCCATATTCTTCTAGATTAATCATAAATTAAAAATTCATGTTAAAAAACAACGTAATTTGTGCTTGTATACTTTTGATTATGTCACTAATTATCAGTGATAAGACATTTTGGTGTTGAAAGGTATATTCTGAAAAACTTAATTCAACAAAACAGGCTGACTTTTCGTACATTAAAAAAATATATATTTTACAATTTAAATATTGCTGTTGTAAATTTTTTCAAATTTAAATAAAAAATACTTTGAAAAGTTCACTACTTCTATTAGTTCGAATAATTGAAGATAATTGTGAAAAATACTAAGAAACGACTTTAATCGTTATAAATTCTAAATTTTTCAAAAAATATTCTCAGATATGTCAAAGGTCACGTGTATTATATGATTGTTGGACGTGCAAACAATGGATTTTCGTTTCCAATTATGTCTGCAGTTTCTGCAGTTGTTGACAAATTGTTGTGTTGCTGAATTTGCGTTCCAAGAAGAATATTATGGTAATGATATATTAAAAATATAATAACGCTTGCCACTAGACCCGTTTTTTATCAACTATTTACCCAATTTTGATCCGCATAAATTTATACGCGCAATCATCTACGTAGCACGTGTAGATGAATGTGTTTACGAATACGTGTCAAATTTTGATACATATGTGAATCAAATGATTGCAATGAGAAAAATTTGACATCTACGTAGGAAGATGTGAATATGGTTAATTTTATTCAAATTACTCTATTTGCTTTCGTTTACTGATTCTCAATTTATTTTTAAATCATTAACAAATAAGAAGGCAGACACGCGCATCAATTTCAATTCTGATAACCCACTTTATTGCTTGGGGCATTAGATCATTAATTATATATGACTCCTCCTAATAATGAAATTATATAAGCGCTTATAATATTAAGATAGAGTGAAAATGCTGAAAATAATCGAAACATTCGAGCCGATCAAACAAAACTTGTGGTTTAGCATTATAAGAAACAAATTTTTTTTTATGCGATTAATGTCTTCTGTTTTGGTTTGGACATTGTTAAATTCATAAAAATTTACCTATGAGCTAAAAAAGTAAGACAGATTTTGTATAGGTACTGTTTTTATGAGTAGCGAACAATAAAAAAATCGCTATAATATTTTGGCACATAGAATCCATTTTGAATTTTCAAATTCAAAAACCGAACTGACCACATTGAGTGATTAAATTCTTGTTAACTTCTTTTTGTATACATTTTATGTGGTTTTTATATAACGGTTTCCTAAATGTTGGATTATTAATTACAAAAAATACTAAAATACAGAGCACATCAACAAACAAACAAAAATGAAAATATTTTTAAAACATACGGTTCTTGCCCGAAATGCATTTTAAATACGATTATTTTTTTGTCTAGAAGGCAATCCATGCTTATTAGACAAAGGACAGAAAGGAGTATGTAAAAATATAACACAATGCCCCGAAAAATTAAAAGAAACAAAGCAAGGTTTAAGAGGTCCTAATCCAAACGATCGCTGTGGCTTTTCGGGTTCAATGGAAGTTGTTTGTTGTCCATTACAACATATAGACGGAAAAGTGGGCCTTCGATCTGCTGACGTAGGTAAGTGGGAAGAAAATAACTAATTACAGAGATTTAAAAAAAACACACATCGAATATAATTAATCTTTAATGTGACTAAACAGAACCAGGATTTAAAAAAATGTTGATCAAGTGTTCTCATAAAAAGGGCCAAGGTCGATGATGAAACTCATTATTAGTCATGAATATATAATTAGTATATTGGTTAGTTGACAATGCTTGATATTTTATCGACATAATTAATTTTTTTCCGATTAAGGGATGAAGAATTGCCATTCGTTATTATTTGTTTATTTTATGACCACATTTTATAAACAATTGCATAGTTTAACCATTTTATAAACAAAAATTATTATTTTTTTATTATTGCCTTCGAATGATATTAGTGGTTATGTTTTGTGATGTTTCAGAAGAATTAGCTTACAAGATGGACCATTGTCAATAATTCTTTTAATTCCAGAGTCCACTTCATCTTCATTCTTGCTCCATTTCTGTCTTAAAGAGACAATTAATAAATCAGATTACAATAAGAGCTTGGAAGTGCAACTTGTAAGCTAACACTTCTGATTAAAGAAATAAAATAACCACTAATATCATTTGAAGGCATCAATAAAAAAAAGATTACTTTAATTCTGTCTAAAAATTGTCAAACCATGTATTTCTTTATAAAATTTCCTCATAAAATAAACAAATTATATCCAATGACAGGTCTTCATCGCCACTTATGAAGTTTGAAGACGATCAGAAAGAAAAACTATTACTTTCTGTCTATAAATGGCCAAGCTATCCATTTCTTTCTACTCATGAATATCCAAACTATGCATTTGTGTATATAATTTGTTTATGCCATAAACTAATTATATCAGGCAAAGATTTTTTCAAGATCAAGTATCCTCTTGCCGATAAAATCAAGCAATTTTACCTTCAATATATACTTTACAAGCAATCAATCCATAATTTTGAAATTTTTGTTATTATAATTTGTTTATAGCAATTAGATTGGATATCCTGTTAATTATTTATATACATAAAAATCAAAAATAATAATACAGTCTAATTTTTTTCTTTGTTTATTGATATAAATTATAGAAAATAATAAAAATTCAAATATCTAACAAATGGAGACTTTTGTGCAACTATTTCTAATCATTTATATAAAAGAAAATTGAAAATCGGTTACGCATTATCGACCGACAATACGTGACTGATTCAGTTGATTATTATGAACATCACATTCCCGATTCATCCACTGTGCGGCGCGTACTATCCCATTTTCAACCTAGGATGATTTTCAAGAGAAAAAATCAAGCTTCCTTTCAAAATTATTTTTAAGGAAAATGAAAAGGATTGTGGTTATTTTTTACAAATTTTTTTTAATTGTGATTTAATAATAATAAAAAAAATACGAAAGAAATAAAAAGAGAAGGAAGGGAATTTAACTAAACACTTTCTTTCCTCTTTTTTATTTTTGTTCGAAAAAGAAATTTCTTTCTTCCCTTTTTTAGAAAATTTGTTATCTTTTTTTAAATTGCAATAGGAAAATTTCGTAGTGGTTTTCTCTGGTCCTTAAATTATTGGTTTTATTTTCACGAATTCTGCACATTAAAATAAAAAGGGTTGCATTTGGAGAAAAGCTAAAAAACAACTGTTAAAATTGAAAAATCAAGCTAAAATTAATTTTTTAAATACAAAATCGTTTTTACTATCAACTTTATGAAAAAAAAACCTTATATAAAAGTTTAAATGAACAATTGTAGTTGAAGTTACGAATTATTGAAAATAAGTAGGTAGGGTAAAACCACAACAAATTTCGCTCCACGCATCTTGATAAACATATAATTCGGCTTAATTATAATTTACACACATTTAATTTACATAATTGAAATAGGTCTACTTACACTATGATTTAACAGAGTTTAAATGAGATCAGGGACAGCAAACTTTTAGGCGGCTACACTTGGCGAATTTTGCCCCATAATTTAAATATATATATATATATATATATATATATACACACACACACGCACACACATTTGTTTATATATAAAATAATATAATAATTTTAGTCAGATCTGAAAAGATTTTAATTATTTCTAAAAAAATTATTAAATTAATTACTAGGACTTGGAGATAACCCGGTAATAAGCGTTGAATTCATAAAAATTAAGAATTTGTATTCCTATGAATACGCGATTTTTCCTCCGTATATAAAAATCCCCCAACGGGAACAGAAAAAGTGAAAATCCTATTCCTCTCAATCGACTTATTGAAATTTAACGAAAGCATTTATTTAACCTATTTTTCACTATTAAATCTTTTTATAACTTATAAATTCGACAAATATTCAAATTTATGTTTATTTATATTTGAATAACTTATTTAAACGTCTTAAAAATGCATCAAAGAAATCTATTTAAATGTGTGAATTAAAATAATTTTAACTCTAGAGAGGTGGTCTTGAATTGATTAAAATTAAATTTTCAAAACTTTTATTCCGCATGAAGGAATTAAAATAATTTATTACAAATATTTTGTGAACTTATTAGAAGGAATTAAATAATATCAAAAATTGAACACTTTTGGGGAATAGAAGACATCTCTGTGAGGTTATCTGTCGGTACAATTACAATGAATTAAATAGATTGAAAACACATTCTCTTTTGGGAAATAGGAACCTGTGCGGCGCCCGCTATGGAAATAGAAATAAATAAGTTTCTGAGATATCCTATTCTTATAATGACATTTTAGAGAGATGGAAAAATCGCGCATTCAAAATTATAGAATAATCTTTACTTTTACGCTGAAATCTGAAAATATTAATTTTTCTGTACTGAACGCTCATTACCGGGAACTTTAAAATAATATATAAATAAATCGTGTCTATTTAATTAAACATTGTTTTCGTAAACAATATTTTGTGTAGATACATTACTCAGAGCCACATATTTATTTGAACAGAAGAAATAATTGTATTTGATGTTAATCACAATTATTAAGCCTCTCCTGATCATAAGGAAATACGCGTGGATTCATAGTGGACTTGAACTTTATATTCTACGCTGCAGAGGTCTATCAAGCTAGCACCTCCACAAACGAAATTCCCAAATTTCTTCGGGTGAAAATTTTGGGCTTTTTTTGGGCTGCTACAAAATATAAAACCACCCACTATGCAAAAAATCAAATTCAGAAAAAACAAAGAACACCAGAATTTTGGGCTTATTTTGGGCTCTATAATGCATGAAAAAAAAACCAAAAAACTACCCCCACTTTCGAAAAACCACCCCCTTGCAAAAAATAAAATTTGCAAAATCCAAAATGCACTAGATTTTTGGCTAATTTTAGAATCTCAAATGCACTTAACATTATATTAGAAAAAACACCCCTGTGCAAAAAAACGTCAACCTAATAATAAAAATTTAAACCTTGATGTTGGCATTTTTGAACAGCCCAAAAAACAGAGACTCCATTTGAACTGTAAAATTCGAAAAATATCAGAGACTATAGTAACATTGTAATATTCCGAAAAAGATCGGTTTGCACAAAATTATGTTTGATTGTTAAAACGGGACTGTTTTTTAACGTCAAGTGTTGGGGACCAAAAATCGGAGTAGGTATTTTCAAGAAGCCCAATAGTCATAAACTCTACTGACACTGGAAAATTCTCAAAAATATTAATTTTTGACAAAGTCATATATACATGGTAGAGAAGGGTTGATTTTATACGTCAAGGGTTGAATTTTTGGACGAGTCCAAAAATCAGAGACTCTAATGATACTGGAACATTCTCAAAAATATTAATTTTTCACAAAGTCATATCTACATGGTAGAGAAGGGTTGATTTTATAACTTAAGGGTTAAAGCCCAAAAATCGGAGTGGATATTTTCGAGGAGCCCAAAAATCAGAGACTACTTTAACACTATAATATTCTCAAAAATATTATTTTTTGACAAAGTCATATACACGTGGTAGAGAAGGGCTGATTTTATACGTTAAGGGTTGAAGCCCAAAAATCAGAGTGGGTATTTTCTAGGAGCCCAAAAATCAGAAACTCTACTGACACCGATAAATTCTCAAAAATATTAATTTTTGACAAAGTCATATGTATGTGGTAGAGAAGGGTTGATTTTATACGTTAAGGGTTGAAGTCCAAAAATCGGAGTGGATATTTTCGAGGAGCCCAAAAATCAGACACTCTACTGACACTAGAAAATTCTCAAAAATACCAGCAGTGATTTTTGGGTATTAATCCTTAGCGTATAAAATCTACCCTTCTCTACCACGTTTATATGACTTTGTCAAAAAATAATACTTTTGAGAATTTTCTAGTGTAAGAAGAGTCTCTGATTTTTATTCTCCTCTAAAATACATACTCTGATTTTTGGGCTTCAACCCTTAACGTATAAAATCAACCCTTCTCTACCACGTATATATGACTTTGTCAAAAAATAATATTTTTGGGGATTTTCTAGTGTTAAAGTAGTCTCTGATTTTTGGGCTCCTCGAAAATATCCACTCCGATTTTTGGGCTTCAACCTTCAACTTATAAAATCAACCCTTCTCTACCACGTATATACGATTTTGTCAAAAAAGAATATTTTTGAGAATTTTCTAGTGTTAAAGTAGTCTCTGATTTTTGGGCTCCTCAAAAATATCCACTTTGATTTTTGGGCTTCAACCCTTAATTTATAAAATCAACCCTTCTCTACAATATATATATATGACTTTGTCAAAAATTAATATTTTTGAGAATTTTCCCGCGTCAGTAGAGTTTCTGATTTTTGAGCTCCTCGAAAATACCCACACTGATTTTCGGGTTTCAACCCTTAGCTTATAAAATCAACCCTTCTCTACCACATACATATGTCTTTGTCAAAAAATAATATTTTTGTGAAGTTTCCATTATCAGTAGAGTCTATGATTTTTGGGCTCCTCGAAAATACCCACTCTGATTTTTGGGTTTGAATCCTTAACGTATAAAATCAACCCTTCTCTATGACGTATGTATGACTTTGTCAAAAAATAATATTTTTGAGAATTTTCTAGTGTCAATGTAGTCTCTGATTTTTGGGCTCCTCCAAAATATCCACTCCGATTTTTGGGCTTCAACCCTTAAGATATAAAATTAACCCTTCTCTACCATGTATAAATGACTTTGTCAAAAAATAATATTTTTGAGAATTTTCTAGTGTTAAAGTAGTTCCTGATTTTTGGGCTCCTCGAAAATATCCACTCCGATTTTTGGGCTTCAACCCTTAACGTATAAAATCAACCCTTCTCTACCATGTATATATGACTTTGTCAAAAATTAATATTTTTTAGAATTTTCCAGTGTCAGTAGAGTTTATGACTATTGGGCTTCTTGAAAATACCTACTCCGATTTTTGGTCCCCAACACTTGACGTTAAAAGACAGTCCCGTTTAAACAATCAAACATAATTTTGTGCAAACCAATCTTTTTCGGAATATTACAGTGTTATTATAGTCTCTGATATTTTTCGAATTTTACGGTTCAAATGGAGTCTTTGATTTTTGGTCTGTTCAAAAAAGCCAAGATCAAGGTCTAAGTTTTTATTATTAGGCTGATGTTTTTTTTACACAGGGGTGGTTTTTCTACTATAATGTCAAGTGCATTTGAGACTCTAAAATGAGCCAAAAATCTAGTGCATTTTGGATTTTGCAAATTTTATTTTTTCAAGGGGGTGGCGTTTAAGAGCCCAAAAAAAGCCCAAAATTCTGACGTGTTTGATTTTTTTTTCTTTCAATTTTTATATAGTGGAGGTGCTGGCTTGATTTAAGTCAGCACCTCCACTCAAAATTTCAATTTTCACAAAAAGTAGCGGAGTCCAAAAATCAACAATACAGCCCAAAAAAAGCCCAAAATAAGCCCAAAATTCTGACATAAAGAAATTTGGGAATTTCGTTTGTGGAGGTGCTAGCTTGATAGACCTACGCTGCAGCACATCGTAGCCGAGGCACTTGCGTATAGCGGTGTCAAGATTGTCGCTTATAATTTAAAAAATGTATAGTTCTTTAACCATCAATCCGATTATTCTAAAATCTTCCAAAAAGCTTCTTTACACCTTAGTCAACAACTTTCTTGCAGGAGTGAAAATAAAAAAAGGAAAAATAGACATTTCCGTTGCTTGAAATTCGCCCAGGGGTAGCGCCGCACACAATTGGGATGTGAACTAGATCGTATGGCATGTTTCAGTGCACGTATATGTATATATATAATTCTTTCATTCGTTATAAATTTAATTATAATTAAAGGAAAATGAAAAAATTAAAGCAAAATTTGAAGAATATCAGACAAAAGACAGATAAGCAACATTTTTTAATGCCTTTGTAATCATATTTCCATAATTTTGCACTAATTCTTTCGTATAGTAATACGCAAATGAAAATTTGCAAACACAAGTTTTTCAGGTTGTCAGTCGCACATGACAGTTTTCAAATTCCAGGGCCAGTCGACCGTCAACGCTTTCGATTTCAAAAGTCAACCTTCCCTTGCCCCGTTCATCCGCTGTCGACAGCAACGCGCGTATAAGATCTGAGAACTAAATATAATCATAATAGTACGCGGCCGTCTATTTCCCATTGCGTTGACCGCCCCTGAAAGAGCTTGAAGGTTGCAATTCATGATTTTTGCAGTCCATACACAATTCATAGCTTCTTTCTTTATTAAACTATTGACGTGTTTCTTCCTTAAACACATTTAAAACATTTAAAAACGTAATTTAGTATTAATAATATCGACAAATTTTAAAAATTAGCTAAGTTAGTGCAAGTTGAACTGAACAAAATGGAAATTTTTAACTTTTGAAGAATCTAGTTTTTAACAATTACCTCAAAAACTGCGGAACCTAAAAATATTTACAAGAGGAAAAAAATATATGCCTTGAAATTCTCTACGAGCATCGGTCCTCAAAATCCACTGGTAGCCCCTTTTGATCGGGAGAGGTCTAATTTTCATTTTATAAAAACTAATATTTAATAGACTGACTCATAAACTAAAACTCGAATTGCCTTGTTTGCAAATGTTGTGATAGAATATTGCATATACTCTGTCGAAACATTCCGCAAAAATATTATAAAAATGTTCATATGTTTATTTATGTTTGAAATAATGGTAACATACTGGAAGCCATTACCTGCTGCTAATTTACTAATAATATAAATCTGAATAAAACAGCATTCATTAGCAAATACAAGTTTTCTCATATATACATTCATAATTGTATGATTTCTGTACGTATTATGTATAACTTCGCTTACCAAACGAACGATTATAAAGACGTTTACAAAATCACAAAGTGGAAAGGTAGAATGTAAGTTGAGGGCTTCATAATGTTTATAATGCTGTTGAAATAATATGACTATGACTATGTGATGACGCATAAATAAATATACTCAAGCGGAAAAATTAGACATGGCGTAAAAATTGTATATAATTTCTTACACTGTGCATAAATTATATATAATTTTTCCACCTATAGGTAGGAATAACAATAAATAATTTCCTAAGTAAATACAATTAGAGAATTTAAAAAGCATGAGGAAAAATTTAACGAATGTAAGGTTTTACTAAATTCAAGTTAATTCAAAGTGAATTATAGGTAAATTCAGCTGAATTTAAGTAAATGCAACTGAATATAGTTGAATTTCCAGTGATTACAAACGTTATAAGTGCATTAACCACAGAACGATCAACCGGGGTAGTACATTCAAACTTCAAGGTACGCTTCGGATCTAGGGCATGTGCAGGTTGATTCGGGACCATAACCATAATTCACTTCAACCATTCGGCAATCGACCTCGGCTAACGAGCGAGATCATCTGTGCGTTGTGTGAGTTCTGTGCGGACGTGAATATCGTTTGAAGTAGCGCATTACCCCATTGGGCGGTTTAAGTTCGAGAATTGTCTCATTAATTTATCGAACAAATGGCAAAAATCTTAAAAAATACTAGTAAAATTGATTATTAAAATGCAGATTTATTATAAATAATCCAAAATACTTATAAATACGAAAAAATGATATCAGTTACGTAAGAATTTAAGTTTATTACGCTATCACATTGTAATTCTACTTTTGTGATCTTGCGAGGGTTCGAATAGTGAAAAAACGATCATAGGAAAAATTAAAGATAAAGTTTACATCGATTCCAGGTGAAAGATTAACCGGAACAAAAATTAACCTTGCCAGATAAACTTCACATCAATTGTAGATAATTTCCGATTTGTAACCTTGCCTGGATAATCTTTCATCGTATAATCGCTCCATTTTTATTCGAGGTATAGTGAAAATTACGACGCCAGCGCTATCTAGCGTCGTCTAACTTCGTTCAATTTAAGAGAAAAGGTGATTCCCATCTGACAGTTACATTTTGCGTCGACGAGTTTAGAATTATTTTCCTAACCTCAGTTGCAGGTCTTACCTGCAGCAATTTTTTACTTTTTTCTGTGATTGTTTTAAATTTCGTGTCCCGATTTATAGATCGAACTCACTCATACTCTGCCTTTTTCCCATTGCTACTGAGGACGCCGTATGGCAGACAAGAGCAACAAAATTTAACTTAATTTTTTTCTGTCATTAGTGCATTATAATATCGTACAAAGCGCCAGGACTTGATTGTACGATATCATATTGTGCATTCTTGCAATATAGAGGTTTTGCGATATCATTGTGTGATATCTTTTTCTCCGTGTGTTTCTGTAAAGGATCGTTCCAAAGGTTCTTTTGATTTCTTTCTGTCAGGGATCCTACCCAGTGGGCACAAAATTTGTCGATGTCTTTACGACATCGTTACGACAACTTTACGACATCCTATGTCCATGTCGTTATGGTGTCTTCACGATATCGTAAATAAGTCGTATGATCTGACGATGTCTTTACGATATCGCAAAGACACCGAAACCACATAGACATATGATGTCATAAAGATGTCGTAACGATGTCGTAAAGACGTCGAACAATATTGTGCTCACTGGGTACCCTGGCGGACCGAAGGAACCAAAAGGAGCCTCTACAAAGTACCCTTAAAGTAATCGCAATACTTTTTCTTGCAGCGTTAAAAACTTTACGAAATAAAATAACTGTAATTTACATGGGCTAAAGGCGACTTCAAGTGCATCTTCTTTTAGTAGCAGTTAATAAACGTTCCCTCAGTAACTTTCAGAATTTTTTCTGGATGCTCGCACCACGCAGTGGAAATCTCAGACAACAACACTGCGATGCAAGTGAGAGAATTTTATTTTTAAACTTCGCGCGCAATATACTACTTGAGCTATTATGGATGCGCTTGAAGTCACCTTCAACAGAAGTTAATGACATTTTTAAAAAATTTTTAACATTACAAAAAAAAGTATTGCGATTACACCGTGAGTTTCTAATGGAAATTTTAACGTAGAATGCGAATTTCAATAATTTAAAAGTTGGTCTTGCTGTTTTTTTGAGTTTTTCACGAAGGAACTGAAGGGGGACACAGATGGGTGTTAAAGGGTACTTTGTAGAGGCTTCTTTGGGTTCCTTCGGTCCGCCAGGGTAAACACGTTACTGTACAGGAATCTGTATGTCAATTTTCTTCGCAAAGGGACCTGTACAGGAAGCCGTAGAGAGTCTTTCAGAGATTCCTTCGTTGGTGCAGGTTCCTTTGCAGGAACATGTACAGTTTCTTTCGCCAAATTCCTGCACAGGATCAGTCAAGATTATCTGTACAGGTTCATGTGCAGGTGCAGGGCTAGATTCAGATGTTGTAGATCTCTTGGAATTAAAGAGGGAAGTGGAAATATGACAATCCGTTAGAAAGTCCAGTCTGGATAATCGGGCTGCTACTACATTGTAAACTCCTGGTATAAAGTGAGCTTTCAGTTAAAGATACATTTTTGAAATAAAAGTTAACAGTTTCTCTGTTAACTGTAACAGAAGTTGTGACTTCACGCCTCCTTGCCTCCGAGTATAACCGATCACTGTCTTGTTGTCGAATTGAATAGGTAAGGCCTTTCCCTGCAGAATACGATCATTTTTGACAATTTTTATGTACACTGGCCACATTTACTTTCTGTTTATACGAGGGTAGTTCAATAAGTCCTTAGAATGAAGTATAAAAACAATTTTTTTTGGGTAAATTTTTTTTTATTTTTCAACATAATCTCCTTGGAGCT
>NC_046658.1:39729177-39735419 GCF_010883055.1 Belonocnema kinseyi
AAACCGTTGCTAAGGCAGGGGCAGATGTGCCATGAACTGAGTCTAATTCATTTTTTATCTCATATGGAGTTAAACCCTTTAAATGAAAATGTTTGATTACTGCTCTGAACTCATTTTTTTCATTTTTCTTAACGAACAATTTTTTTTTTCAATTGGTTATAAAAACACGTAAACTCAGAAGATGTGGACTGTGACTGCACCATATATCTAGTCGGGAGTGGTGCTGACTGAAAACAGATGATTTGGGGCCATTCGCGATTAGGTGACCGTCCACGAAGAAAGGGAATTAATGCGTCAAAGCTGATTTTTACAGGACGGGTAATCGTAGCAGAGTCCGCAAACCAGCATTTAAGTAGTGGGGATGCGTCTACGAAAAGCACCCCCTCTACTTACCACTACACCTTTAGGTGCCGTATCTGTGAGCTGCGCTCGCTTTTTATGCCTATGATTGTATCTTAATAACAAAGAAAGTAATTAACTTTAAAAAAATATGATTATTCGTAATGAAAGAGTACCATAGAAACTACCGATTGGGATAAGAAAATAAAAATAGTTCTTTTCCTCATTAGTTACCTTTCTTCGCGGACGGTCACATATGCCAATTTCTCTGTTTCAAACTCTATTAGCCCTTTATCAGCTTGTCTCCTGACTGGGTTTCCCAACATATGTTCGATGCATCTATTGTTAAATGGACAGTATGAATTTTTGGAAATATTTTCGATCTTTTGGTCAAATTGTTGATCCACCATTGCAAGTCTGGTTTTATCTGAAACGGAATCCTTAAGAGTTAATTCAGAAAAATTTTCGGGAGTGAATGAGTAGCTCGTTGCATTCTTCTGCAAAACAATTTCCGTAGAGGAATTACAAAGAAAGCAAACTCAGGCCTTTCGAGAAGTTATTTCTTCTGATGCGAGCTCTATACACTTGCCTAACTATAACTTTCTCCACACATAGTCTTATCATTTCCGCTTTCTTTTCTGTAAGGAACCTTTGATCCGTCCAGGGATTCCATGTAATACTAAAATACTCTAGTTGTCTTGTAGGTTCAAAAACCGTTCTTTGTCCATGTCGTGAGATGTTTTTTCTCCATTTGTATTCCCCCTTGAAATTGAATTTGACTGTTTGAGTCACAAGTGAGCAGTTCTGGGTGTTTTAGTATCCAATAACTTAGAATCACTTCGAGGTTTTTCTGGTATTTGTTGCTCATTCCAATTGGATCTTGTTGATCCTGAGCTAGAGAATATCCTTGAGATCCCCTGTAGTTCGAACTATTCCAAGATCGAAACTTTTTCTTTCCTTTTGGCTTAGCTTCTCTGCTGAAATCATGCGGGATCTTTGATCCTGGTGGTTTCGAGGTTGGACAAAATTGATAAAAACCGTCATTTTATTTAAGCGAATAGCTTAAGACGATCTGGGGGTACCGCAGCCTGCTTGATCCCTCGGCGACCTTTTTTTATTGCTCAGCGTTGGCCTAAACCTCGAAGCGCTATGGCTCTCAACCGGAGCCTTCTGCCATATGTTACAGGAGTACATTGAAATGGAATAGTGTATGAACTCCGTTGCGCCCTACCATGAAGGTCGAGTTGAAGGCACGTTGCCGTATTAAAATGTTTGGGCAAATGCAATGCACAGTAACTTAGGTTACTCAAAGAACTTTTAATACTATTTATACTAAATTAAATGTGTATGGAATCTAATTGGTAACGAAATATACGGGTTTTTTAAATGATTTATAGAAGTTTTTAATCATTTGCATACTTTTCTATAGTTTTGAGTTTTTTATAATTTGCCTTTTTTGGTAAAAAATTCTTTTTTTGTTGAAAATTAATTTGTTCGGTTGAAAATTACTTTTTTAGAAGTAAAAATCAATTTTGAAACAAAAAATTCTAATAAATTTGTTGTCGAAACTGTCTAGTATTAAGGAATTTTACGCAAGAATACCATTACTGAGAATAAGTGGGGGTAGAAATGTCTCATTAAGACCTTAATTTGGCATTTTACCTGAGTACAGAATCACTTGGCAATTAGTTTACTTTTAAACCTTGGTGAACGGTGGTGCGGAATAGAATTCATGCACGAACAAAATTTAATCTTGTTCAATTTTTGTTTACAAAATTTTGTTTACATTAAAAAATAATAATAATTTTCAACCAAAATAAAAATAATTTTTCACAAAAAAAGACAAATTTTGAACAAAATTTAAAAGTTTATAATAACTATTGTTACAAACAATTCTTGTGGCAAAATATATCAAATTTTAGATTTTATGAATTATAATTTCCTTTAATCGCCATAACGGTTTTAGTTATTCCTTAAAATAATAAATATTCAAGAATATTTGATAAAATAAAACAATTAAAATTTTTATAAACAAATTAGATGAACAACGCAGGCTGCGGTGCCCTCAGATCGTCTTAAGCTAAAAAAATCATTTAATGTTTTTTCTTCGAAAAGATGTTTCGGAGAGTAAAAAAAAAATTGGTAAGAAGGGAGGCTATGTGACCACTCTTTTGTTCATAAATCTTTCTTCTCATATCAGTTACATTTTCACGTCTACCACCGGTATATTAGAGAAATTCGTCTGACGTATTTCTAAAAGGTGCTTTCTTTTCAAAAAACAAGTGTTTTAAATCGTCAACAATAGCTTTTAGGGTGCTTTGTAGCTACGGTAGAAAAAGCTTCCTAAAATTCCTTTCATTGTCGCACTAAACTATGTAAAATGGTACCCAACGAGAGACCAAACTTGGAAGAGCTCTCTTCATAAGAAACATCTGAAGAACAAGAATTGTCCTGCTTAACTTTACATTTCCTACCGTTGGCAGAGCGAAGCTGATTGCATTGAGCAAGTAACCTAGCGGATCGTGTGAGCGGAAAGGATACTCTATGGTATCCACATAGTATCCCTTCCGCATCACGAAAAAAAAACAGCAAGCTGGGTATTTAACTTTTTTGCAATTCGGATTCTACATTAAATTTTTTATTAAAATGTCATTAAGTAATTGCAATAGTATTTTTGAAGTGTTGAACATTAAAAAAATGTCATTAACGTCTGCTCAAGGTGACTTCAAGCACATGCATAATCGCTTCAGTAGTATGTTGCCACTTCCGTCGCAGTCTGTTTTCTCAGGTTTCCACTGTATGGCGCTAGCACTCAGCCAAAATTCTTAGTTACCGATGGATAACGCCTATCAACTGCTACTAAAAGAAGATTTGATTGAAGGCGCAGTTTGCCCATGTAAATGATAGTTATTATAATTTTTTAAGTTTTTAACACTGAAGAAACTATTGCAATACTCCGTGACATTCTAATGGAAAATTTAACGTAGATCCGGATTGCAAAAAGTTAAATGTACATCTTGCTGTTTTTTTAGTATTTGTTGCATGATACGGAAGGGATACTATGTGGATACTATAAGGATACGCTGTAGAGTATCCTTATAGTACTTATAGTACTTATAGCTTCTTGAAGGAGATAATGTCTGTTTCCTTTGCTAGCGGAAGTAGATATAATTCTGCCAGAAATATCGTGGGTGGATCCATCTATATGAATGTCCCAAATTATGTGAGTGTATAACGTTAGTATATTTTATATTGACAGGTTTTAATCAACCATAAAAATTAAGATGATTCTTTTCATTATAGCTGCATTGTGCGATCCACAAATAAGATAAACTTTCTTTATTACTAATGATATAGTTCAAAGCTGTCAAAAGAGAAGCGTTTTTAAATACCAATATCGGGCAAACAGGAGAAAAAAATCAATTATTTGTCCAGTCAGAAAACTTTTCATAGGCTGCCAACGGACGAACGCTATGAAAAAGATGCGTAGAGCGAGCTTTCGAAAGTGTTATTCCCATATCTT
Source organism: Belonocnema kinseyi (assembly GCF_010883055.1). Taxonomy (NCBI): domain Eukaryota; kingdom Metazoa; phylum Arthropoda; class Insecta; order Hymenoptera; family Cynipidae; genus Belonocnema; species Belonocnema kinseyi. The sequence goes on from NC_046658.1 coordinate 39,733,040, forward strand.
GGGACAATGATATGGGTACAGGGGGCCGTCCATAAACTGCGTACGCTCGAGTCGCGGTACTGCGAAATTCAGTACTGCGAACTCCCGCTATTGAGTACGTTTTTTCCTCGATAATGAGAACGACGCTATAAGCCCTTACCCCCACTGCTCATTTCTACATTTGATGATATTTTCAAATGTACAATTCACTGGAATTTTAATTTTAATTCATAATCAAATACATTCGATACTTACGGTGGAAGATTTTATATTTGTGATGTTTATCCACGGTTCTTTCGCTCTATTAATTTTAATAATTTTAATAATAACGATTCAAATCGTCACTACAAACTTTCAGAAGGTAAACAGGTGTCATGTGCGCACACAGATACACACGTATTATTTACACATAATTGAACATAGTAAATAGTCGCAGGAGTGGGGTCCCCTCACGTGTTCTCAATATTGAGGACAGACCTGCGCTAAATGTTCGCAGTACCGCGACTCGAGTGTAGCCAGATTTTGGTCACTTTTAAGCTCCCCACGTAGTCTATCACAGCTATTTTCCAGGCCCCCCTAACCCTAGAAAATAACGTGGTTTTTTGTATGAGAAACATTTTCTTAACAAAGTTATATTTTAAAAGATTCACATTTTTATTAATAAGTCATCAGATTTAATAAATGGCGAGACTAGCCATGCATGTGAATCATCTATTATAGGCAAAAAATTTTCTTGCGCTTATTGACACTCGAGTTAACTAGTGTACACAGAATGAAAGTATATCCATGTAAAACCACGTACCGCAGACGACGCCCCCCTTTCCCCATGTGGCTCATTGTAGTCTTTCAGTGGCCCCCTCCTAAATGTCATATGCAGTCAGGCCACCTATTTTTGCACGTAAAAAAAGAAGTATCAAACAAAAAGAAAAAAAAGAGATGCTCATCATTAGCTGAAAACCTTTTTGAAAAATTTCAAGTTAAGGGCATGTGATACAACAAAATGTATTGTGCTAAATAAAAATTGGTATGCATATGTGCATTATTTTGTGGTTAGGGTCGGTTTTCAGCTCTGTCATTCCGATAATTTGAAAATTATTTATGAAATAAACTTTCTTGGTTGCCTATAAACAAGGTTAGTTCCGGGACATTAGTAACTATGTTTATTTGTGAGTCCAAAGTTTTTGGCTGAAAATATAGTGTAGTTTGGAAGTAAAGTTCGGGAGAATTGTAATACACATGACCTCGAAATATATAAACATGTTTTTAGCAAAATCAAAATTGTTTAGAATTAACCCACAAAAACTGCAGGGCCGTCCGTTAGCATGTTCGCTATCATTTCCCAGATTTTGAAGGCAAAATATTTCTCATCCTAGGAAAAAAGCCGGGGGAATCTAACACTAATGAAATCAATACTAATTCCTAAGCGCCATTCAAATTAACCAAATTTGGAAAAATAGAAATTTTGTTGAATTAACCCACAAAAAGTGTGCAGGGACGTCCGTTAGCATTTTCGCTATCATTTTCCAAATTTTTAAGACAAAGTATTTATTATTCTAGAAAAAAAAAACCGGGGCACCTAAAACTGGTAAAATGGATAATTTTCTAAGTATCATATGCCCTTAATAATAAATAATTAATCTTCGAACGGTATACACCGTTTAGACACACGTCCAAACGCTAAGGAAAACAAAAAGCGCACTTAAGGCACTTCTTCATGCTTGAAAATTAGCTCATGTATTACTCTGACAAGCTTTTCTCCTACAATTCTGAATTTTATGATTTCATATTTCAACCACAGAATATAAATGCCTAAATACAGGACTGGCCAGAGAGCTTTTTTCGAAAAATGGCCTTGTTCTTGTTTTATTGCAATTAATTGAAAATTTAATGCATTTTGTGCGCCTGGGAAGTAGCAAACGGCCACGATGAGTCAGGCCCATAGTGGGGGGGGGGGTGCCCCCCCCCCGCGATAGAATTTCTGATTTAAATGACAGTTTCAATTGTATTAAAGCAGAGTGTGTGTTGTTGTGCTGATTTGTAAGTGGGAAAATCAAAAAATAAAATTTCATTAACGTTCGTTTTATAATAGTTGCATCTTGATAAATTCTTTTTCTTCCAATCTTTTTTGAAATTTAGTTACTTTTGATAATAGGGAGCGTTCACATATGATGTCACGCATTATTTCAAGCTTTTTTACCCCCCGTACCCCTTGTCACGCTTAGTTACGAATTAACGAGACCACACCTATAAAATTACGTCACATTCTTTCGAACCCCTCCTTTCACATTTTTTAAAATAATTATAAAATGCTTTTCGGAATCTTCTTAAATATGAGAATCAAACTTTACATGAACATAATCAAAAATATAAACCTGATTATTAACACTTTTTTTATTTTTCT
>NC_046658.1:39735519-39741290 GCF_010883055.1 Belonocnema kinseyi
AGAGAGAGACTTAATACTTTTCAGGTTGTTAAATAAAAACAAGAAAACCCTCAGTGACATCACGCGCACAATAACTCGTTCCTCCATATGTCACAATTTGTCATGCTGGAAAAGAACCTCCCCCCTGCCCCTCGGTGCGTGACATCATAAGTCAATGTTCCCATACTACACAGCGAAAAAAAACGTTGCCCCTCATAAGATTATGTTAGCCCCCTCCGGTTGAGAGAAATAAAAAATCATTAAAATATTAAGGAATTTCATTTCAATATTCTGCATTAGATGCATTAGATAACGACGAGACGATTAAAAAAAGAAAGAAGAAGATCGGTTAATCCGTTCAATTTCTGTTGAGAGTTTTCGTAACTTATCCTTTCTTCTCAGATTCTACGACAAAAAATATGGAAGCTACGTATTCTTGAATTGGAAAAATGTGGAATTGCAAGTGATTTTATTTTTAAGATTACACTTGATGGGTATGCAATTCGCAGCATTTTCTTCAGAAATTCCTTTTCCATAATTTTCAACCGAAAACTCGAAATTCATCATTTATGTCTCTTTTTTTCTTGAATCTTTGTTTCAAATATAGCTGCTTGCTTTAATTTTCATTAATTTTCATTTTAAAAAAATACGAATGTGCACCAAAATGTGTACTTTTTCAACAAAATTGTGAAAACTATGAAGAAAAAAGGCGAATTATCTTCAAAAGGGTTGTATTTTAAACCAGAAAATTATATTATTTTAATAAAAAAGTTAATTTTCTACAAAGTGGTTAAACTTTCCAATGAATAGGTTTATTTGTAACTAAGTAGTTGCATTTTCTACCAAAATAGTTAAATTAAAAACCAAAGGTATGAATTTTCAACAATAAAGTTTACTTGCGATCCAACATTTTTATTTCCTACCAATTTGATATATTTTGAAGCCAAAAAGACGAATCTTCACAAAGCCGAATTTATTTTAACAAGAGTTCAACATTCAACCAAATGGTTTGAATTTCCAATTAAAAAGATGAATATATTCTACGAAAAAGAATTTCGTAACCAAGAAGATCCATTTTTTAATTAAAAATTAATCACATCATTCATTTTTATGAAAGTAAAACAAATTATGATTCACCGTAAACATTGATTAGAGGCAATTGTCTAATATTAACAAATAAAAAGCAGAAACGTTCCAAATTTAAAGTGTGTACTTTCAAATGGAAAATTTGGTATTCGACAAATTTTCAAACAAGTTTGACCTTGAAATCTCAATTTAAAAAAATTGATATCTCAAAATGAAATAATTTCTTCATTTTTAATGGTTTCAATTTTAGAATTCTAAAGTTTTGAGGTAAGCATTAAATTATAAAAGTTTCCCTATTTATAAGTTTGAACTTTTCAATGAACATTGAAATTCTGGAATTTATAACAGTCCAATTGACATTTTAAACATTGTTCATTATTGAATTTTTAAATATTTTCCATTTAGCCGTACTTTTTATTTCGAGCCTCCTTTTAAAATAATTACATTTTCAAGGATTACAATTGAGAATGTTTTTTTCATTTTGACTGCAGAGAATTAAAGTGTCCTTATTTCGATTTTCCTAAAATTTCTGTAATAAATGTTTAATTTACATTGCAATTTTTTAATTTAATGCAACTTTACAATTCTACCATTTCAGATGCTTATACTTTGAAATATTCAACTTAATTTTCAATTTCAAATGGTGAAATTCGAATCCTTTTGCATTCAAATTCATTTTTTTTTTTAAATTTCACTTTTTAATAATTCTATTTTATTCTGAATTCTTCTTGGGTCTTGATAATCCAAAGTTATTTTTTATTTTTTAATATTTCTTTTTACAATATTATATTTCTTCACTAATGAATAGAATCTTTGGGAATTTCCCGCATAAAGAAAACATCTGCCATAAATGGTAAAAACATTCTAAAGCTTAGCCTTCGCGCACGATAATCTTTCAATCTCTTTATTACCTTCGAAAACAGAGTTGTAAACTTAAACTATGTTTAACTGCTTTAAGTCTTCAAGTACTCTTACCAAGCATGTTTTTCTGAAGCTTTTTATTGCACTATTTAAGAAACCGTTCAAACTTTCACTGGTAATTAGGTTTATCGAAATGTATATTTATCCGTTTCACGTGCGCCTAATTTAAGTACTCTTTGACCCTTCAGGTATACCGACTCTTACGCTCGCTAAAGGTCTGTCAAAGTGACTACTCTCTAATTTTTTCATGTAGTCCGGTCAGTTTGGGCATTAATATCTCAAAGAAAAAAGATAGTATAAAAAAACTGTATATTTTATGACATTGTGTCTTTATTTTTTCGTCGATTGCATGCTTAATGGCTATTGTGCAAAAATGTAGTGAGGAACTGGCATCATTTATTTGCCGAAAAGCACCGAAATAATGAACGTCGAGAACATTATGTCAACTTTGAGAAGCTCCTGTATCGTCAAATTTGCCCAGAAAATTTCGATTTTTTTATTATTTATTCTTCAAAGCCTTAACAACTTCTATCTTTTTCAAAAATTAAATATTTTTATAAGCGTGGCTATAAAGTAGTTTCCAAGAAAAAAAATTATCTTCAATACTATTACACCTACCGCAACGAGCCAAAGCTATTAATTTTTGCAAAGGGATAAGAATTAACACCATATGAAAACGTTTGATTAATAATGACAAAGTAAGGATACTTGCTTGATTGAAGTGTAGCGGTACACTCAAAGAAGCGGGCGGGCTTTCAAACACAGTAGCACGCAGCTTCTGGTTCCTCAGTTCAGGGCTGTATAGCGCGCACATAATACATCTGCACCCTGCCCTATCAGCGCTGATATGTATCACTTTGCATTGTTCTTAATAATTATATTTTTGTGGAGGGGATTTTTTTTCTTTTAAACTTAGTAAAGGATTATTCATTAACCTTTTGTAACTCGAAAATTGTTCGCCATACATACGTACTAAGTACTAATTTCAGACAAAATTACACTCTATGTTAACCTGAAACGTTGTAAAATGGTCTAAAACACAAAAAATGCAAACCTTACACAAAAGCTAGAAAAATTGGTAAAAGTTGTAAGGTAGTCTATAATAGGAAAAAAATGAAATACTACACGAAGAAAAATTTCGGTCGATTGAATTTATTAACTTAAAAATGATTTTGTTGATATCCCTGTTAACAGTTTGTATATTTTACATGTACGTAATATCGTTTAATAATTAATATTTAATTAGAAAAGGAGAGTTTAAATATTGGTGTTGTAACTTTTTCAAGCTGTCGTTTATGAGGATGGCTTTTTCATCGAATTTCAACTCACAGGTTTAGCGTAATGGTTAAGACTCCCGACTACTAAGCGCAAGATTTAGGTATAGGTGTTGGTGTTTGATACCCCGTAGCTGTAGAAGTTCTATTTGTAATATAATGTTAAAAATATGTAGCAACTTTCTTGTCATATCGTTAGAGTATAGTAGTAGTGGGTTTTAAAATTAGGCTTTATGTATAAATCAAATTACAATTTTTTAAATTATAAATTATATTCGGATGGCACACTGTTGAAAATAATATTAAATTTAATATACCCATGTGTAATAAAATTAATATATGAAGTATATGAAATCGCCATTAAGAACGCGTATATTAAATTTCATATACATTCATGTTAATCACGTACAAGAAAAATCATATAATTCCATTTTTCACAAATTCAAAATAAGTATAGCTGTAATTTTCGATTCTAAATAATAAACCATGATACCCTCTTCCTGTTAACCAAAAATAAAATTGGATTTCAAGTCGAAAAGTTCAATTAAGCAAATAAATAACAGACTTAACCTATGAGTAATTGTATTCCCCTTAAATTTGCACCCTTTTAATTTGGCCAGTAGCATGATAGTACTAGAGACCAACTAGAGATATGGGAAACTAGCCAGAGCTCCACTAGAGCCCTTTAGAAATTTCTGCATGGGATGTCTCGCCGTTTGGAAAAAGACTCGCCGTTTGGAAAATGACTCGACACTGAAAGTTTAACATTTTTTTAATATTATGAAACAATTTTTGATAAATGCTTATATATTTATAATAATTTTCTTCTGATAATTCATTATTTTTAGTTGAAAATGCCTTTCTTTAATTTATCAACTATTCTCTTTAAAATATTTGTTTTTTTGTGGCTAAAAATGAATTTTTTGAATTAAAAATAACCATTCCATATTTCGTTTCATATCATCTTAACTTGAGAATGCAGCAACTGCTATTTTAAAAAGTTCTGTGTTTTGTTTACATTTTTATTTTTTATTTTCAATATTAATATTACAACAAGGCTCTCGAGTTTTCCCTTACATATCTGCCTTTTTCCAGAAGGGATCGCGTCTTGCAATTATTGAGTATTAAATATTTAGAAAACTTTGCAAGAAATGCATAACCCTACAAATTATGATTGATTTTTATTTAAAAAATATTGATTTTCTATTTTCACGTATTTTGCGTATTGATATGTGTAATTTTAATTTCATACTATTCGGATAGTTGATAACATGTGCACTTAGAGTGCGCCCAGAGTAGATACGACCCTGCTTTCAAAACTCCGCTGAGTGGCAAACAAGAGAGGCGGCACTATCACTTACAGAAAGAAGCTATTGTATTTTAGTTAAAATACGCCAGCACTTAAAATATTTATTATTTCTACTAAACATAGTTTTAATGCAATCTATTTATATGGTGTTAATTCTTATCCTTTTGCAAACATTAATAGCTTTGGCTCGTTGCGGTAGGTGTAATAGTATTGAAGGTAATTTTTTTTCTTAGAAACTACTTGATAGCCACGCTTATGAAAATATTTAATTTTTGAAAAAGATAGAAGTTGTTAAGGCTTTGAAGAATATATAAAAAAAATCGAAATTTTCTGGGCAAATTTGACGATACAGGAGCTTCTCAAAGTTGACCTATGTTCTCGACGTGCATTATTTCGGTGCTTTTCGACAAATAAATGATGACAGTTCCTCACCACATTTTTGCACAATAACCATTAAGCATGAAATCGAAGAAAAAATAAAGACACAATGGCATAAAATATACAGTTTTTTATACTATTTTTTTTCTTTGAGATATCAACGCCCAAACTGACCGGACTACTTGAAAAAATTAAAGAGTAGTGAAAATGGGTGTCTCCAATTAGCCTCCCACTCAAATATAGTAGCCAATAGCTGCCCACATTTTCTACTCAATGTACACTGAATCTTTCAGTTTTTCCTCCCCTAAAAATATTCTTCTCAGCTACTCTGAGACGTAAGTTTTACAATAACCTTCGATCAGTAACAGTCAGAAGAGCACTATCTACTTACATGTATAAACTCAGTTCCTTAACTTTGTATATCTCTCGTAGTTCTACATCTCTAAAGATTTTTCAATTCGCTTGCTTCATGATTCCATTCAAAAACACATTAGAGCTCTTCGCGCATTATCAGTCGATGCAAACGCAATATTCGACGCAAGATTAAATTATTGAATTAAAGGCAAATTAAATAATTACACCCTGGAAAAGTGGGACAATTCAATTTCTCATATAGAAATGCCTACCCAGGAAAAGAGAATCCATTGAAAAGATGATTCTGTGAATTGCGTATCTGTCATTTGCAGATTCAGAAAGTTAAAACAGAATCGGTTTGCGACTATGTACTAGGCAGTCTGATAAGTACCTGAAAATTCTAAGAGATGGCATTAGTATTCACTAATGTGAACCATTTTCGTCGAGCTTGATGCTTCAAATGACGCCTG
>NC_046658.1:39741390-39755053 GCF_010883055.1 Belonocnema kinseyi
AACGTGTGGGCAATATCGTGCATTCAGTTTTGGGCATAAAGAAGCTCTGCGCGCGATGGGTGCCGCGTTTGCTCACAGTGGACCAAAAACGAATTCGTGTGAAAACTTCCCAGCAGAATTTGGCATTATTTTCGCGAAAGCCGACCGAGTTTTTGCGCCGATTCATAACCATGGATGAAACCTGGATCCACTACTACACTCCTGAGTCAACACAACAGGCAAAACAGTGGGTTCTACCGGGCCAAAGTGCTCCGAAGCGTCCAAAAACGCAACAATGGGTCGGAAAGGTTATGGCCTCCGTATTTTGGGACGCACATGGCATAATATTCGTGGACTATCTTGAAAAAGGTAAAACCATAACCGGAGCATACTATTCATCATTATTGGACCGATTGAAAATCGAAATCGCCGAAAAACGACCGTATTTGAAGAAGAAAAAACTGCTTTATCATCACGACAATGCGCCTGTTCATTCATGCTTAGTTGCACAAGCCAAATTGCATGAAATCGGCTTCGAATTGGTTTCTCAGCCACCGTATTCACCAGACCTGGCCCCCAGCGACTATTACTTGTTCCCTAACCTGAAGAGATGGCTCACCGGTAAGCGTTTTTACTCAAATGAGGAGCTCATAGCTGAAACTGAGGCGTATTTTGGAGACCTTCCGATCGAGTACTTTTCGGACGGTATCAAAAAGTTAGAAAATCCTTGGACTCGCTGTGTCGACCTAAAAGGAGAGTATGTTGAAAAATAAAACCGACTTTGGCCAAAAAAACGTCTCCGTGTTTCATTTTTCAGGGACTTATCAGACTGCCTAATAAATCGGTCATTTTCTCAATCAGCTTCTAATCTGTCGTATACTGCACTGACTATTTCAAGCAAGATCATATTGAATCGTTTTCCTTCTTTTTGAGTGAGACCGACTTTTTTGGGGTTAATGTGCCATATTTCACGCGATTTTTTAAATTTATAAATTATCGGAAGATTAAAAGAAATCATGCGCAGGTCTACTAGATTCCTTTTGCTATTTCAGTTATTAGTCTTTTACGGCATATAAGTTAGTCAACACAATTATAACGACTAAAAATCTTTAAAAAACAAATCGGCGGCAATTTAAAATTTCAGTGAAAGATACACAATTCAAAAGCCTTTGAAACCCATTCAACGGAAGTGAATAGATATTTGTTTCTTGGGTACCCTCACAAATATGTTAAACATTTTAGAACACCGCTCCCAGGTAGAGCAGGCAAGGGCTGCAATTAACCAATCAAATTCGCAAAGATATTCACAAAGCAAAAACGATTTTCGCGCGCGTCAGTGTCCGCGCCATCCATTCGCTGGCATTGCCACATCAATGGCTCCGAATTCAAATGATGTACAATCAAAATCATTTTCAAAAATTCCATATCACTTGTGTAAAGGAGAGCATCACCTATTTTCATGCAGACAATTTTTAAGTTTCTCTCCCACAGAAAGGCACGAGTTTATCCGAAAGGCTTCTCTATGCATCAGTTGTTTACGCGGAAGTCATCACCCAAAAAACTGCTTATCAGACGGATGTCGCAAAAGTGGTAGAAGGCACAACACCCCTTACATTTCAATCAACAATTTTCTGATACGAATCGAGAATTAAATAATTTAGCACATTTAAATCAACTGGGTCCATCACAAGATTCAAATCAGTCAAATAAGCCGCAATCCACAACTGTCGGTCATTATCAACTCATGGCACCGTCAGAAGTAGTTTTAGCCACAGCATTTGTCGACATCACAGACGAGCAAGGCAAATCACATCCTTGTCGTGCCATGCTAAATTCAAGTTCTCAACCTTACGTTATTTCAAATAAATTTTCCAACAAAATTGGACTGAAGAAAACAGCTGTCAGCATTCCGCTCTCGGGAGTCAATAATCTCACGACAAATGTAAACTATACAGCAACGGCTACAATAAGATCAAGGTATAACAATTTAAAACACAATTTATCTTTATTTGTTATTAACGTCATAGGAAATAGTATGCCCATATTACTAATCAATAGCGGTTCATTCAATATATCACATGATATATTTCTGGCAGACCCAGGAATTCACAATCCATCCGAGGTCGATATGATTCTCGGCGCAAAGTATTTCTATCATTTCTTACGTCCGGGAAAAATTCAAATTAAAAATCACCCGGCGGTTTTCCAAGAAGCAGCACTTGGTTGAGTGGTAGCAGGATGCTTCCATCAAACCCTTGCAAAACCTGCGAAAGTGCATTGCAATTTTACACAATTTTCGGACTTATCTCTCGTATGGGAATTAGTTTCAAGTCCAACAGCTTCTATACGTTCTGCAGAGAAAGAAGCTTGCGAAATACATTATAAAGAGACTACAGCTCGGGATGAAACAAGTCGGTACACGGTTCAGTTGCCCTTTAATGACAACAAATTTAAAATCAGCGAGTCTCGTCAAGCAGCATTCAATAGATTCCATTCTCTTGAAAAAAAATTTCAAAGTGATTCAACATTTAAGGGGGTATATTTCAAGTGCATGCAAGATCATTCAAAGGAGAAGCATATGACACTTCTTGAGGAAGAAGAGTGCTCAGATCGTGGATATTTTCTGCCGCACCTTTGGCACAGTGTCCGCACCGTTTCTCGCGATCTACACTCTTCATATTAGCAGAAGATGAAGGAAAAAGTTAACCCGCTGCAGCAGCTATCTTAAAAAGCGACTTTTATGTCGACGATTTTCTAACGAGAGCAAATACCTATCAAGAAGCTCTTTCTCTACGAAGACTGTGAAAACTTTAGGGATTTTTTGGAATTCATGCACGGATTCAATCATTTACACAGTGAACCTCACCGATGTGAGCGATAAATTGACAAAAAATAAACATTTTTCGCAAATTTCAAAAAATGTTGACCCAATCGGACTTTTAGGTCCAGTCTTAGTAGTCGCAAAGATGATCGTTCAAAATCTTTGGAAAGCAAACCTTTCATGGCATGAGACAGTTTCCTTAAATTTACAAACCGATTGGATCAATTATCGTGATCAATTAACGCTTCTGAATCATCTCGAATTTAAAAGATGTATTACATTTTCGAATCAATGTAACATACAATTACACGGTTTTTGCGATGCTAGTGAGAAAGCCTATGGAGCTTGCATTTATCTCCGCTCCACAGATAATGAAGGAAAATGTCACATATCCCTTGTATGTTCTAAATCACGAATTGTCCGCTTAAAAAGTACTACAATTCCAAAACTGGAACTATGTGCCGCTCTTTTGTTAATAAGATTATGCACACATACTGTTCGATCTCTCAAGATTCGGATAGATAAATTACAATTCTGGCCGGATTCCACTCTTAAATTGCATTGGATAAACAGTCCTTTATATACTTTAGTAACCTTTGAAGCGAATCGCGTACCAGAAATCCATACTCTAGCAGATCCACAAGAGTGGAGACACATTTCCAGTCGCGACAAACCTGCAGATCTAATTTCTCGAGGGCAAACTCCACGCGAATTCCTAGAGAATTCATTTTGGCAATATGGGCAGGAATGGCTCCGTCCAAAGGAAGATACGTGGCCTGAGCTGAAATTTCACAGAGGGAATGATCCGGGAAAACGCAAAAATAAAGGTATCCAATCCCTGAACCTTACAGTCTCAAAAGGATGGAATTTATTTTTAAAAATTTCCTCCTTTCGAACGCTCAATAACGTTCTCGCGTACGTCTTATGTCATATTCACAATTTACGAAACAAAGAAAAAAGACGGAGATCGTTGTAAGATGTTGAGCTCTATGACTAACATTTCGTGGTTTTAAAATTGACACAAATGTCTGCATTTTCAAAGGAAATGAATTCTCTACCAAAGGGAGAAAATATAAATCAGAAAAAGTAGTCTACTTTCCCTTAAACCATTTCTTGACAAAGGAGTTATCAAGGTCGGTGGTCGTTTCAAAAATGCTAAAATTCCAGAGAGTTAGTTTTTATTTTTTAATACTCCTTTTTACAATATTATATTTCATCACTAATGTATAGATTCTTTGGGAATTTTCCACACAACGAAATCATCTGCCAGAAATTGTAAAAAGATTCTAAAGCTTAGCTTTCGGGCACGATAATCTTTTAATCGCTTTATTACCTTCAAAAACAGAGTTGTAAACTGTAACTATGTTTAACTGCGTTAAGCCTTCAAGTACTCTTACCAAGCACGTTTATCCTAAGCTTTTTATCAGGGGCGCACACTCTCTCCGCCACCGGGATAGCGACGGGCTATTTTTATATAAAAAACCGCTTTTTCCTCATTTTTACTTATAATTATGAATTGTTTAGTATTATTTTCAGTAAAATCTACATTTTCAGTCTATCTTACTCAAACTCACACCCCACCCACCCAACCTCTTGGGTACCCCCGCCCCCAGTTAGGGTAGCAACCGCTACTTTTCATACATGGTTTGTGCGCCCCTGCTTTTTATTGCACTATTTAAGAAACCGTTCAAACTTACACTGGCCATCAGATTTATCGAAATTTATGTTCATCCGTTTCACGTATGCCTAATTTAAGTACTCTTCGACCCTTCAGGTATACCGACTCTTACGCTCGCTAAAGGTCTGTCAAAGTGACCAGTGAAAATGGGTTTCTCCAATTAGCCTCCCACTCAAATGTAGTAGCCATTAGCTTCCCCAAATCTCCTACTCAATGTACACTGAATCTTTGAGTTTTTCTTCCCCTAAAAATGTCCCTCTCAGCTACTCTGAGACGTGAGTCAGTTTTACAATAACAATTTCATTCTTCATTACAAGAGAACAAACAATTCTTTTAATTGAAAATAAAAAAAAGTTCAGCCCGTCAAATTTTAAATCATCTATTTTTCAAAGCTCTTAGCAGACAATCTTCCATTGTCAAGTATTATATTACATTTATTTTCTTATTACTATTTCACGGCTCATTCCGAACGAAATAGTAATAGACAACATACCCGGCAATAAGCGTAGAATTAAGAAAAAATAATATTTTCAGATTTCAGCGCAAAAGTGAAGATCATTCTATTATTTTGAATGCGCGATTTTTCCACCTGTCTAAGTTGCCACCATAAGAATAAGATACCTCCGAAACTTATTCACTTCTATTTCCATTGCGACCGCCACACGGTTTTCTATTCTCCCAAAGAGAACGTGTTTTTTGAATATATTTAATTCCTTCTAATTGTACCGGTAACACACCTCACAGAGATATTTTTTATTCCTCAGAAGTGGTCATATTTTGATTTTATTTAATTCCTACTAATTAGTTCATAAAATATATGTAACCGAGTTGCGAAATTCGGTCGGATGCCAAAGCTTGACCATCGGCCCAAAGTGGGCCCTGCTATGATAACCGATCTACGGTAACCAGAGTTAGGCCGACTAAAATGTTTTTAAGCTGCCATGGTCGGACCGAAGTTGGCGACAGACGTTGGCGGCGAGTGAAAAGCCGACCGACAGTCCAATTCTGGCCCAACTATGGTACGACAATCGGATAAATTGTGGCAGATTGGGCGTTACGACCACAATAATGCGGTCGGTCCGACTCTGGATACAGCAGTCGGATTGACATAAGTCACCTTGATGCACCCGATGGTCGGTCAAACATTGGCCAGAGCATGAGCAGACCTTCGGATAAACTCTGGTTGATTGTTACAAAAAGACCGTGAAACTGCAGTCGGCCCAACTGTGGTCAAGAGTTAGCCTGTCCACCGACGTCACATGTGCCCGTAACACTGGGTGCAAATAACCGAATACATTTCGATAGATTTGCTTTCGGCCGCAGTTGATCTGCTCGTATTACTGGGAGGTCGGATTGGTGTGTTACTCGTAGAAATGTATAAATATTCAAAATAAGCCATTAAAAATTCTTAAACAAAAATGGAGACGTTTAAGGGTAAATATTTATTATTTAGATATCTTTTAAATTATCAGCTTTAGTTTCAAATCAACAAAAATGAAAAACCTTTGTTAATTTGTGACACAATATAATAATTAAAAAAGTTGAAATAAAACATTCAGAATTATTAATTGAGTAATGCTGTATATTCAAAATGTACACTCTTTCGAAATTAATCTATGAAGAAAATACAACACACAGTTTTTGTAAACAAACTTCAAGTGCTCCGATAGCTGAGTGGTTAGAGTACGCGGTAAAATAAACTAGTTTAGTCAGGGTTTGAACCCTGGGCGAGTAAGATTTTTTAAAGCGTTAAAGCGTGCGATTAAAAGTAAGTAACTGTGTGTGTGAATTATGTATTTATTAATATAAAAAGTGAAGATTATATAATAATAATTTTAAAATAACTTTTTTTTAAATTAATTTTTGTCGAAGGTTGGGCCGGCGTCATCTTAATAGATGGCCCATATATGGGACCAAATGTTGGTCCGAAGTGGAGAAGCTAAATGCGGTTGACCGTTATCATTTAGCTGGTTGGCCCGACCAGGGCGCACAAAGTTGGACCGACCCTCCGACAGTTGGCCCGAACATGGGCCGACGGTCAATTCGCACCTGGGAATAAGTTGTTTTAATTGCTTCATGCGAAATATAAGTTCTGACATTTTAATTCTAACCAATTCAACTCTGCCTCTCTAGAGTTAGAATTATTTAAATTCACACATTGGAATAGATTTCTTTGGTGCATTTTTTAATTCGTTTAAATAAATTACTAAAATATAAATAAATATAAATTTCAATATTTTTCGAATTTATAAGTTATAAAGAGATTTAATAACGAAAAATAGGTCAAATAAATGCTTTCGTTAAATTTTACTAAGTCGATTGAGAGGAATAGGATTTGCACTTTTTCTGTTTCCGTTGTGGCAGATTTAAACGGAGAAAAAATGGCGTATTCACAGGAATACAAGTTCTTAATTTTTCTGAATTCAACGCTTATTGCCGAGTAGTAACGGTATAAGTTCTTTCAAACCATATTAATTACAAGAATTTAAAAAATATCACCGAAACATAGCAAAAGAAAGCAAGCGCGAATAACCTGATAGACATTCTTTGTTTTAAAAAGCTGTTTCCCTCGCACTTTTTCTGTGCATGAAAAGATGACATCGTGGCACTTGCAATTGTAATATTTAAAAAAAGTTGGTTTTCTACCAAGTACTTACATTTTCCAAATGAATAGTTTTACTTCTAACAGAATAGTTGAATTTTAAGACGTTTAAATAAATTACTAAAATATAAATAAATATAAATTTCAATATTTTTCGAATTTATAAGTTATAAAGAGATTTAATAACGAAAAATAGGTCAAATAAATGCTTTCGTTAAATTTTGCTAAGTCGATTGAGAGGAATAGGATTTGCACTTTTTCTGTTTCCGTTGGGGCAGATTTAAACGGAGAAAAAATGGCGTATTCACAGGAATACAAATTCTTAATTTTTCTGAATTCAACGCTTATTGGCGAGTAGTAACCGTATAAGTTCTTTCAAACCATATTAATTACAAGAATTTAAAAAATATCACCGAAACATAGCAAAAGAAAACAAGCGCGAATAACCTGATAAGACATTCTTTGTTTTAAAAAGCTTTTTCCCTCGCACTTTTTCTGTGCATGAAAAGATGACAACGTGGCACTTGCAATTGTAATATTTAAAAAAAGTTGGTTTTCTACCAAGTACTTAGATTTTCCAAATGAATAGTTTTACTTTTAACAGATTAGTTGAATTTCCTAAAAAAAAAATAGATTAGCAACCAAAAGTATGAATTTTCAACAATAAAGTTTATTTTCTCTCTTCCAAATACTTTTTATTTCATACCAATTTTATATATTTTCGATCCAAAAAGACGAATTCTCAACAAAACGTGGGACAGTTGATATCTCGACAAAAATTTCAATGATGTAAAGATTTGGAAACACCAAATCAAACCATTATGGTTTATTTATCTTACATTTGTGCGAAGTATGGAGATTCTTTCAAGAAAACAAATTGGATATTGGATTCATACCAACACAGTAATACCATATAATGAATTTTAAATGTAGATGAATTTCATTTTTTCATTAAATTAAGTAAGACACTTAATTTCAACCAGAAATGGAACTTAAGTTCAGTGTCTCATATCTGATACGAGTAATATGATAATTAACTGACAGGCATGTTGAGTTTGGGATGATTTTCATTCGCGTGCTCAGAAATTCAATTTCTGCTGGCAGAAAGGCGTGCACGAAATGCGATCTGGCGATGCGCAAACACTTGGACGGATTTCGGTGATTTGAGAAGAGGAGGCAAGAGAGAAGCTGAGAGTATACAATATGGCGTCAATAGCGCTGGATAGTATCGATCAACACTGAGCTCATGGTAGTTATTTCGTCAACGTTTTCTATTTTGATATATGTACTCAGATATATAACGGATTTTGATTACAAATCGAATAAACGTACACATGTGATAAAAAAATATATGAAAAAGGATTAAAGATTGACGTTCTGTACCTTGTAGCTTGAAATGGATATAAGTGCCAAGTTTAGTGTCATTAAGTTCTTATATCCTTCTTCTAATCTCATCGACTTTGAGGATAAAACAACTAGATTTATCAGGCAGAATGAATAATTTATTCAATGCTCACATTAAAAAAACTTTAATTCCTAAACTTATTCAATTTTTAATTATATATTAATTTCATGTTCCTAATAACTGAACGATAGCGCGTAAATGTTACGAATTTCAACAATCAGCTGACTTAAATTAACCTATAAGTTTCATTTCAAACGCACGCGTTGACGGAAAGTCAACAATCTTTCGGTCTTAAATTAACCTATAAAGTACATTTTACATACATAAAGTAGTTGACATTCAACCGAGCGCGTTACTTAAAGTCATGTTATCATCATCAGTTGACTTTCAACTAGCGAATGATCCTTTTGGTTACATCTGAAAGTCAACCGCCTTTTTCTACTGAAATTCAGATTCTTGTATTACTGTGAACACAAGATTAGTTATTTTGAAAGAGCAACGTACTTTTTTAATCAGGTGACGAAATGATGCCTTAATACCAGCACATATTCAACAACACTTAAACAAATACTCTGAAAAAGGCACGCAGTGGTGCCGAAAGGTCGTCGAAGTTTTAATTTTTGTTCTAAAAATCAATGGAGTTGAATTGATAGCTCTAATTTGTTTTTATTTTGCCGTGTCCTTCAGACAGAAGAAATAATTTTTCTACAATTCATTAAAAAATTTCAATTTACAAAAAACCAGTTCAATTCTGCCCAAAAAATGAATATTCACAAAACCGTATGTAATTTAACAAGAGTTCAACATTTAACCAAATAGTTGAATTTTGAAATAAAAGGATGAATATATTCAACCACAAATAATTTCGTTACCAAGAAGATCCATTTACTACCAAAAAAGACGAATTTTCGACAAAACACATGCTTTTTCAACGATATACTTGTATTTTCAACTGAAAAAGACTACTTTTCAAAAACTCGAATTTTCAATTCAAATGTGAGTTCTAAAAATTAATTTTCAACCAAAGCTTAAACCAATTTAGAACAAATAAAAATCTTCAACGAAAGATATAAAAATTAAACTAAACTTGTGATTTACCAATGAAACAATGAATTTTAAATCACATAATTGAATTTTCAAACCAAAAGAATATAAATTAATTATCAAAAAGATTCATTTTCAACAAAATACATTAATTTTTTACTACAAAAGATAAATTATCAATCAATAGGTATAATAAATCATTTTTCCGTCACAAAAATAAGTTTAAGATTAAAGTTTAAGATAAGTTTAAGATTAAATTTCTCTAAAAAATATACAATTTGCACAAAAAGTGGAATAATTGAATTTTTATTCACATATGTTAAATTGTAAATCAAATGATAAATGTATTTTCGGTTGAAAATTATGGAAAAGGAATTTCTGAAGACTGCGAATTGCATGCCCTTCAAGTGTAATCTTGAAAATGAAATAACTTGCAATTCCACATTTTTCCGATTCAAGAATACATAGCATCTTTCTTCCATATTTTTTTTCGTAGAATCTGAGAAGAGAGGATAAGTTACGAAAACTCTTAACAGAAATTGAACGGATTAACCGATTTTCTTCTTTCTTTTTTTAATCGTCTCGTCGTTATCTAATATTCCAATGCATCTAATGCAGAATATTGAAATTAAATTCCTTAATATTTTAATAATTTTTTTTTCTCTCAACCAGTTCTTATCTCTAACAATGGGAAGGTTAAGTGAGGCATGACAGGCACTCAATTAAATTTTGAGCTCGATCCTGGGTTTTGACGACGTTTTAAGTATCGTCGAAAAAAACACTGTAGTTTCATTCGGAAATTATCTGCCCTAAATTTCTTTCACTATGGGTACACTCTTGGTGACCGTTTCCTACTTTCCAGGCGCTTAAATGCATTAAATTTTCAATAAATTGCAGTAAAACAAGAACCAGGCCATTTTTCGAAAAAAACTCTCTGGTCAGTCCTGTACTTAGGCATTTATATTCTGCATTTGAAATATGAAATCATACAATTCAGAATTGTAGGAGAAAAGCTTGTCAGAGTAATACATAGGCTAATTTTCAAGCCTGATGAAGCGCCTTAAACTCGCACTACGTGCGGGTTTAGTCACCACTTGCGAAAAAAATTGGAGACAACTTCAGGAGGGCGATTCAAAAGAGTCAAGGGCCAGGTTAATTAATTAAAAGGGTTGAAAGGACACAAAACACACGTCTATCTCGCGAGAGAAGAGGAACGGGTAATAAAAATTTGTATACTTTTAGCTTGTCATCAGTTCGAGAATGAAATACCAATATCTGAAGGATTAGTTTTCCACATACTTGGTGGTGATGAAACAGTCGAAGGTGAATTTCCTTTCATGGCTGCTTTAGGATATCACGACAAAGATCGTAAAGCTGTTATCAATTATAATTGCGGTGGGTCCTTGATCTCTACCCAATATATATTAACTGCCGCACACTGTATAATAAATGTAAATGGTCAAGTTCCAGTAGAGGTAAGGAAAAATTGTAGATTGAAAAATCATTCTATATGGATAAGATTTGAAGTAAACTCTTTAAAATTTGTTGTTCAAACTTTCGCTTTAAAATTTCTGATTAATAAAATCCAATAACTATGTTATAGGCACGTATGGGTTCAGTCAATCTTGAAATCAGTAACGAGGCCGTACAACGTATTCTTATTGCTGAAAAATACCCTCATCCAAAGTATAAGATGAATGCACACTATTATGACATTGCTCTTATTAAACTGCGATTTCCTGTTAAATTAACTGCTACTGTTAAGCCTGTGTGTCTTCTGACAAAATCCGTTGAGATAGCGGATACAAGAAATGCTTCCCTAATATCAGCAGGATTTGGTGCTACAAGCTTTGACACCGAACGTTCTTTAAAATTAATGAAAACTCCCAGTTTGAGGTAAGTGGTTATTTTGGCCCAAAGTCGACTCCTTTCATTGAATACTGAACTACATAAGCCTATGAATAAGATACTCATATTGACACTAACAACGTCATTCGATGAAAAATTACTTTCTATTATTTATACACATTGAGAATTTTATTGTATGTCAAATCATTCGAAAAATGTCGATCTTTTGTTCTTTATCTTACTACTTTTGTTAACGGTTGATCCATATCTCACAATTTTTTAAATATTACACAGACCTGCGCAATTCTTCTCATTTAATGCGACTACGCATTTTAGATGTACATTTTTGTGCAGGCAGTGCCTCGGTTCAAGTAAATTCGGTGAACGTATTAAAACAAATATTCTTTTGATGAGGCTAGGGGAGCTAGAAAAGGGCGACTAGTTTTACCAACTTTTGGTGAGCGTAGCACAAATATTTTTTTAGATTTAAAAACACTTCGTTTTGTGTAATGTCTTATTGCAAATCTACCCAGAGTAAATACATATAGTGACTTATGTGCTGGGAATCCATATGTGATCCTATATCGAGTCAGGTGCCAAACCTCCATCTCAAGAAGGGTTGGAAATCTATATACATAGGTATAGGGTACGAGAAATCTATATGGGGTGTTTTAGAAAAAAAAAACTTAATGATGTGCATGAGATTTCTGTATAACAGTTGTACGGCTGTGCTGAAGTTTTTCGTAACTTCAAATATTGACCCAAATTTCGTCTCCATTGACCAAAGTGGTACTAATATTGACAAAAAATTGCATAGCCAAATCGTTTTTCAGGCATTCTATTTCAACTAATTTATATTATCAAACGTCGAAAATTGGACAAATGGACGCACTTCTAGGGGACAAAATTTGGATTCATGCGCTTTCGCTATAACGATCGCTTCACTAGACCCGCCAGCAATTGATATATCAAAGTAACAAATATCGACTCCTGATACTTTCAGTAAGAGATATGAGTCTATTTTCCGACAATGCAGTGTATACGACCTCTCCGGATTCTCATACACATCATTGTCTACAAATAGACTCATATTGAATAGAGGCATCGGTTTCATCCAGAATTATATCATTTTCCCTACAGTGACGTTTGAATTGGCCTAGAGCAGGGTTCAGTATTCAATCCGAGAAGATAGCGGAGAGGGCTCAAAATAGTCATCATGGATCCCGATTCCTTAACTAAAATACCTCAGTCTGCCCTGGCAGACCGAAGAAACCGAATGGAGCCTCTACAAAGTTTTCTAATAGAAACTCACGGAGTAATCGCAATACTTTTTTTGCAGCGTTTAAAATTTTTAAAAATGTCATTAACTTCTGCTGAATGTGACTTCAACCGCATCCATTATAGCTCAAGTAGTATGTTACGCGCGAAGTTTAAAAATAAAATTCTCTCTCACTTGCATAGCAGCGTTCTTGTCTGAGGTTTCCACTGCGTGGCGCTAGGATCCAGACAAAATTCTTAAAGTTACTGACGGAACGCTTATTAACTGCTATTAAAAGAAGATACACTTAAAGGCGCCTTCGGCCCATGTAAATGACAGGTATTTAATTTTTTCAAGTTTTTAACGCTGCAAGAAAAAGTATTGCGATTACTCCGTGAGTTTCCAATGCAAATTTTAACGTAGAAACCGAATTTCTACAGTTTAAAAGTTAATTTTGCTGGGTTTTTTTTGTTGAGTTTTTTATAAAGGAACCGAATGGGGACCCAATGGGGCCTTTGCGGGTACTTTGTAGAGGCTCCATTCGGTTCCTTCGGTCCGCCAGGGCGGAATTACTGAACATATATAACAATAGTATAAATAGTACACTGTAAAAAATAATCGTCAATTGCCTATACGAAAGTATGACATTTTTCCCATACTTTTGAATATCCGATACAAGCATGAACATTTGCAGCTGTTCACTTGTAAATTTTCTAGACGCGTGGAGAATCCCATATACTGATATGGGAAAACTTCCAGTCATTTATGGAACTTTGATGTGCGTCTGCAGAATGTGCTGCCGAGTGAACCGCACGTGTGCTGTCCAGTGATCCCAGATCTGAAACGAGACGTGGTCCAATCCTATGACACGTCTATGTCCGTGTGAATAAGGTAGTAGACGATATAAATGCCTGGTGAACGATTGTCGGTCGGAACACTTCGGCGGTTCTATTTATATCTCTATCTGCTTTGAAATAAAATGAAGAGATTGGGATTTTAATATTTCCAGATTTCGATGCTGGACTGGC
>NC_046658.1:39755153-39756778 GCF_010883055.1 Belonocnema kinseyi
ATGTTTTATACTTGAAGTAACGTAACTTCAAAATACACGCATTAAAGAGGTGCGCGAAGTATTCAAATCATGAGAATCGCCAGCCCAGCCAAGCACAGCATCGAAATCTGGAAATATTAAAATCCCAATCTCTTCATTTTATTTCAAAGCAGATAGAGATACAAATAGAACCGCCGAACTGTTCCGACCGGTAATCGTGCACCTTCGAGTTTTCAATTTCAGAAGAGGAGAAATGGGTTGCGCGCGCAACCCAGGCATTTATATCGTCTCCTACCATATTCACACGGACATGGACGTGTCATAAGATTGGTCCACGTCTCGTTTCAGATCTGGGATCACTGGTGCTGTCACCATTGTGACTGGAGAAGAAGGAGCAGAAAATAGTAATCCAGTCATGGAGTCAGGCGTCTAATTTAATCTAATAATAGATTTAAGGCTTCCTCGATAATTCATTTTGATAAAAAGAGATATTTCGGGTTCTAATCGTGTAAACAACTACGAATTTTGCCGACATATCGTGAACATTGCAGTTCTCTTCTTCAGGGCTGATTTGAAGCTGTGATAGCAGGTTATGTTGTTCTTCCTTACCGGAAATCTAGACGATTTCTAGATTAAATCGCTAGATTTAGAATTGACCCCTTGCTAGATTATGCTAGACGATTCCTAGACTCAAAAGGGTCGTCGTCCTCGGTCCCTTTTTTATGGGGTCAGCAGTAAAGCTGTAAACTCTTCTGAAGCCCACCCTATTAATATGTATACCAGTGTTTAGCACGTGTCTAGTACGCATCTAGGGAATGTCAAGTGGGTATCTAGGAAACGCCTAGGCCAGTCTAGGAATTACGCATAAAAAAGAATGTATCAACAATCAATATGATTTTTAAATTAAATACATTTTATTTATTTACATACATGTATCACATAAAGCTATTTTTTATCAATTAAAACATAAATTAAATTATAATTTTGAATAAACTTATTGAGGGAGCGTTCACATATTACGTAACATTATTTTCTACCCCCCCCCCCCACATATAACATAACGTGAAATTTCTTTTTTACTCCTACCCCCATCACTATCAAAAAACAATTTTTTTATCATATTTGCAAGAATACTAGACATTTTCTAGATAAAAGAAAGTTTTTCTAAGATGAAGTATACAAATATTGAAGTCACCTGATGTAAATAATAATTAAAATGCACTTGTTTACTTTGTTTCAATGGCATGATGACTAGAAAATGATATTATTAATAATATAGCATAAAAATTCAAAATACGTCTTTATCTGTTAAAATGTTTTTGAACACTGAAGTTTGTGCTGAAATTCATTTATGAGAATGTAGAACAAAAAAAAATAAGTTCAGAAGCATAAAAAAGGATTGTATAAGATCAAAGTCAGTGGTGGGGACGGCTGATATATATATATATATCTAACTACATTTTCGACTATATCGAGGTGCTGCCTTCTTCAACTTTTCACCGTTTCTATGGCAACCGCGTCCTCCTCAGCGGACGAGGTGGGGCCGGGCAAAGATATTATAAACGTAGATGCGGTACGGGGCGTCGGAGTGGGGAATTATATATATAGGACATCACATTTTCTGCCCTATCGAGGTGCTGCCCTCA
>NC_046658.1:39756878-39759296 GCF_010883055.1 Belonocnema kinseyi
TGGCGATTCTCATGATTTGAATACTTCGCGCGCCTCTTTAATGCGTATATTTTGAGGTTACGTTACTTCAAGTATAAAATATAAATTATATAAATATTAATACTATTTTATATATATTAATGATAATATTATAATTATGTTATATTATAATAGTCTTATTTAAATCTTGATCCGCATTTGAAAGAAATTTAAGAAATTGTGAAAATACATTCTTCAAACTGAGAATTAATCTATACCATTTTTGGTTGAAAGATCATGTATTTTGTTAACAATTCGTCTTTCTTTTTAGAAATTAAATTGCTTAATGGAAAATTTATACTTTTTGAATAAAAATTACATTTTTCGGTTGAATTATCAACTTTAAATATTTTTTGGTTGCAAAGTCATTTTGTTGTAAATGCAACTACATTGTTAAAAATTAAAATCATAATTTTTGGGTGGAAAATTCGATTATTCACTTAAAGTTGAACTACTTAGTAAAAAAATTAATTTTTTCTCATTAAGGATTCATAATTATAGTTGAAAATTCAACTATTTGCCTTTAAATTAGGTTAAAAATTCAGCTTTTTTGTAGATAACACTCTTTTTGACTTTAAAATTAAAAAATGTATTAAAATTAAATTGACCTTTTTTAGTAGAAATTTAATCTTTTTGGTTGAAAATGTATCATTTTTGTTCAAAAATGCAATTTTTTGGTTAAAATATGAATTGTACATTTTCTTGGGTTGAAAAGTCGATTATTTCACTAAGAATTGAACTACTTTGTAAAAAAAATACTGTTATTTTCAACAAGGTTTTATAATTATGGTTAAAAATTAAACTATTTGGTTGAAAGTTTAACTCTTTGATTGAAAACTCATATTTTTCGCTGAAAAAAATCAACTTTTTGTAGAT
This sequence comes from Belonocnema kinseyi, assembly GCF_010883055.1. NCBI lineage: Eukaryota > Metazoa > Arthropoda > Insecta > Hymenoptera > Cynipidae > Belonocnema > Belonocnema kinseyi. Next base: position 39,757,773 of record NC_046658.1, read on the forward strand.
AATGCGTTTTATTGACTTTAAAATTAAATAATTTGGTTGAAAATTCATGCTATTGGTTGAGAATTTAACAACTTTATTACAAATTTATTTTTTCGATTAAAAAAATTTTTTTTTATCTGAAAATGAAATTATTCTAGGATTGATTAAAAATTAATGTTTTTTATCTGGAAATTGAACTATTCAATTTTGGTTTGAAACTTTATCCTGTACATTGTATTAGTTAAAACACCAATTATTTGATAGAAAATTAATTTAATTTGTTAAAAAGTAAACTTTGGGGTTGAAAATTGATATATTTTGTTAATTAGATTTTTTTCCTAAAATTAAAAAAACTGCAAAATAAAACAATTTCCTTAAAATCTTCCGGATTCTTTTTTTTTAATTTTTAAAATGTTTTCAAATAATCACTTAAAATTTATTTGTCAAAATAAAAAATTATTTTCAATGTTCTTAGCAATCACAACAATTTTTTTCATTCTTTTTAAATACTGTACAATTTTCGAAAAGCTTTTTTTTTAAATCTGAAAAAGTCTAAATCGTGTTTCAAATTATTAGAAATAATTTCAAGTTTTAAATTAATTCTGAATCTTTTTTTAAATTAAAATTGTAGCGTTTAAACTTAAAATTTAGCTCATTACAAATTTAACAATTCAAGGCTTTCTATTTCGAACCATTCTGTTCAAATTTGTATAGTTTTTAACAGTTGTTTGTAATGGATTGTTTTCAATGAACGGTCAAATATTGCTGATGATTAACAAAATTTTCTTTTTTTTAATTAAAAAATTTCAAATTGAATAGGTTGAAAATAAAAATTTTTTATACTGAAATAATATTTCAAGTCATAATCGAATACAAATAAATTAATTTTCTAACAAATAATTGGTGTTTTAACTAATACAATTTACAGGCTAAAGTTTAACCAAAAATTGAGTAGTTCAATTTCCAGATAAAAGCTGTGATAAAAAAAATGAATTGAACAAGGAAAAAAACGAATTTTCAATAAAATTGTTAAATTTTTAAGGGAAAAGGTGAATTTTTGACCAAGAAGATTAATGTTCTATAAAAAAAAAACGATTTTCAAACTTAACCAATATATACGATTAATTTTTAATCAATCCTATAATAGTTAAATTTTCAGATAAAGATAAATAATTTTTAACGGAAAAAATTTTTTCAACAAAGTTGTTGAATTGTCAACCAATCAGATGAATTTTCGACCAAGAAAATTAATGATCTACAAATAAAGACAAATTTTAAACAAAATACATGAATTTTCAACGAAATTATTTAATTTTAATGTCAAAAAGAAGAATTATCTACAAAAAGTTGAATTTCTTAAACGAAAAATATGAGTTTTCAATCAAAGAGTTAAACTTTCAACCAAATAGTTAAATTTCCAACCATAATTAAAAAAAACCTTGTAAAAAACGTATTTTTTTACAAAGTAGTTCAATTCTTAGTGAAATAATCGACTTTTAAACCCAAGAAAATGTACAGTTCATATTTTAACCAAAAAATTGCATT
>NC_046658.1:39759396-39762884 GCF_010883055.1 Belonocnema kinseyi
GGTGGAGAACATTTTAAAGTTTCAACTTATTTTTCTCAATAAATACAAAATAAAGAAATAAAGGAAATAATTAAAGGAAACTAAATAAAAAAACTAAGGAAACTGATATATTTATTAAAAATAAAATAAAAACAGCGTCAAATTCTTTTGAAAAATATAGACTATTGAAGTACATAATAGTTCTGTGAATTTATAGCATTGGTTTATATTATTTTTCATGGTTGCTGTTAAAAAAATGTAATTAGCTCATATATTAAAACAACAAAAAGACGAAAATTATGTCAATTTTTATGTCAAGTTTTAGTATTAAATGATAATAAAAAAAATTAAGCAATCTTACATTTTTTCTTAAAGTTAGATTTCTGGAGCAGGGAAAATGACAGTTTGTAAGATTGAGTTACTTCTTATTCCAATTTGAAAAAATGGTTCATATTTATAATATGGCCTTAGCAAAACTGTAGAAGCAAGCCGTAATTTCCTTTGACTTTCGAAAATGCTTCTTACACTTTACAGCTGTTAAAAAACTCATATACAACTTAATTCACTAATATGCAACACTTCAGAAGACATTTGTCTAGGTCTATAAGGAAATTTAGGGAAAAAAATTTGTTATAAGTTTTTATAAGGAAATTTCTTTTCAGAATTTTTATTTCTTGAACCAAAAAAAAAAAAAATAGTAAGGACATATTCAACCACAATTAGGTTGATTTAACCAGACAGCTTTTTTAGTTTATTTAAATTTAAATAAAACTTAACTGTATCTTCAAATTCACTTTTCTACTAATTTCCAAAAAAATTATGACTTAAATAAAAAATAAACTTTTTAATTCAAATTTGTTATTACTTATTTTATACTAACATCTTTGCTACATTTTGGGCATAATTTTGATTTTAAAAAGTCTTTAGAGTTTTCGAATTCCTTCAAGACCTTTTCTACTCAATTAAAATTATTTTTCCATTCACTTATAAAGTAAAATTAGATTATCACCATTTTGGATTTCAAATGCACTATAATTTGGCGCGACCGAATATATAGCTGTCTGTCGCGCCTCTACAAACATGTAGCGGAACCAATCGGTACATGTCACGCCTCTATAAGTATGTGGGCGAACTAAAAGCAATATATGTATGCAGGACCACAAACTTGCCTGCCGTGATAACTACCGGTATGTGGTGCAACTAATCTCATGCCGTATCTAGGACCTGATGTCTTTGATAAAATGTGAAAGAAGTTTTTTTTAAATGATAAGATTGTACAAAATATTGTCAAAAATTGGAGTCTTTTTCAAATAATATTAGGACTTTTAGAAGTTTGAAGAAAATCAAGAAATATTTAATCAAATTTCGGACATTTTGCAAGGTTTTTAATGTTTTTAATCCATTTGAAACGTCTTAAATTCTTAAAAACATTTTTAACTGACTTTATATTCTTCTATATTTTCCCAGGAATTTTTAAAACAAATTGATTAGGTTCTTGACACCTTTCGATATTATTTTATTATTTTATTTTCAGTTCTTAACATTTCGGTACCACAGTATAATTTGTAAACTTTCTTAAATTTTTAAAGGGATGAGAAAAATCAAATTATCAGCAAAGATTTACTTTTATGAATTCAAAAAAATAAAATAAAAGCTTTTTAATAACTATGGCAGTTTTCAGATTTTATCTTTTTTCAAGATTTCTGGAAATTTTTTTAATAGTTCAGCTTTTATTTTAAAAGAATAATATTAAGTTTGAAGATTTGAAAATGTGTGGAAAAAGAATTTGAAAGATTTTGAGACAATTTTCTACATTTTTTAGGTAATTGAAATTTTTTAGGGTTGCTATTTTACCTTGGTACATAATTTTAGATAACATTTGAGCAAGTTCAAGAGATATTTAGAACTTTGAGACGATTAAAAAAATTAAAACTTATACAGAATTTTAAAGAATTTTGCAAGGTTTCACAAAATTGAAACACAAAATTGTAACACAAAATTGTTTAGGTTGTTAGGAAAAATGAAAGTAATTTTTTATTTCAAAAAATATATTTTAAGAGATTATGTAAAAATATTTGAAAAGAAATTGTGGAAGAATTTGAAACATTTTTAAAGGTTAGAAGTTCTGGAAGGTTTGAAAGGATTAAAAAAAAATTCTGAATATTGGTGTGAAAATTTTAAATGCTTTTTATTTTGAAAAATGCACTTGAGAAAATTAAAAAAGGGTTTTAAACATATCAAACGATTTCCTAAAAATTCTAAAAAGAATGTAGAAGATTCAAAAGTAAAATGCTTTAATTTGGTAAGGATAAAAAATAAAATTAAAAAAAGAGTATATTTGAGAAAAACTTATTAGAATTAAAGAGATTCCAAAAGAGTTAGAAACTTAAAAAATTTGTTTGAAACGTAGATTTTTACAGATTTCAAATATAAACTTTAAAAGCTTTAAAATAATTTCTAAAGGTGTAAAGAGCCTAACCATTTTTTTTTAATTCCTGGGAAAATCTAAAAGAATATAAAGACATTATTTGCATTTTGAACAACTTACGAACATTATAAGAAAAATTCAAGCCAGTTAAAAATGTTTTTAAGAATTTAAAACGTTTTAAATAGATTAAAAGTATTTAAAAACCTTGCAAGAATATCCGAAAATGTATTAAATATTTATTGATTTTCTTCAAACTTCGAAAAGTCCTAATCTTCTTTGAAGAATACTCTAATTTTGTACAATATTTTGTACAACCTTATTAATTAAAAAAATTTTCTTTCACATCTTATACAATCTTTTTTATGCTTCTGAGCTTATTTTCTTGTTTTAGTAAATAAATACTTCATTTAAATTTTTATGTTATATTATTAATAATATCATTTTCTAGTCGACATGCCATTGAAAAAAAATAAACTAGTGACTTTTAATTATGATTTACATCAGGTAACTTCAATATTTGTATACTTATCTTAAAAAAAGTTTTTTTTTATCTAGAAAATTGTTTCTGAATATGTATTATAATATGTGAACGCTCGCTTATTGAATAAAACTATAATATAAAATAATATAATATTTGGATGTTGATGACAAAATTGGGTTAAAGGTCACCAAAAATTGTTACCAATTTGTCTTAAATTATGGACGCTTTTCAGTGCTTTATTTTTGAAATATTCCAATTTAACCATAAACATCCAAATCTTGTTTTAACTTTTAGTTGATACAACTCCTTTCTTAAACATTACAAAATCGTATCATAAAAGCGTATCATAATTTCAACAAAAGGAAGATTCAAACATATTAATCCTAAGGTTGGAAAACAGACGCACATTCATTCATAAATTCACTTCCGCTCAGTGATCCCAGATCTGAAACGAGACGTGGTCCAATACTATGACATGTCTGTGTCCGTGTGAATATGGTAGGCTGGCGATTCTCATGATTTGAATACTTCGCGCGCCTCTTTAATGCGTGTATTTTGAGGTTACGTTACTTCAAGTATAAAATATAAATTATATAATTA
>NC_046658.1:39762984-39766131 GCF_010883055.1 Belonocnema kinseyi
GTTCTTGTCCAAGCTAAGTTTACCATCAGTGCGCCTCGAAGGTGTGCCGAGAGTTGCTTACAGCGCTCCAAGTGGCTCTTGGCAAACTATATGGGACGGTGCCATTTACGGAGAGCGGTGGGTAGAGGGGAAGTGACTTTTTTCGCCGGACGCGCCGTCTATATTTATGGCGGGTAACTAAGCTCGCACCGCATCTAGGCTTATAATATCTTTGGGCCGGGGCGCACACCGAAAGTTGTTGAATTCCAAAGCGAACGTGATTTTCTGTTTCTCGTTCTCGCGTTCGCCTTCGCCATCACTATAGCAATCTTTGCTATAGTTGAGTCGGTTGGCTGGCTCTGTACGGTCTGTACGGTAAAAATGTTATGAACACTGATTTACCTAATTATATTCAAATTAAAGAGAGCCTAACAATATTCGATTTATTATTATTTTAAATTTTCGAGACAATAAATAAATCTAAAAAAATTCTTTTCGTACTTTAGAATTTTAGTTAAATTTCTAAAATTATTTTTAAAAACTAAACTTAAAATTTAAATAAAATTAAGATAAATTAAAAAATTAAATAAAATTTATTTAAATTTCAAATCAAATAAAATTTAGTTGAATTTAAAATTTAAATAAAAATTAGCTAAATTCAACATTTAAATGAAATTTAGGTGAATTTAAGAATTAAATAAAGTTTAGTTAAATTAATTTCTCGTCTGGTTTTTTTTTCGAAGAGAAATTTTCTAGATACTAAGTAAATAAGTTTTAAAACAATTCTATTCGTACTTTAAGATTTATCGTAGTGCAATTTTAAAAATTATTTTGTAAAACTAAATTTAAAGATCGAATACAACTTAGATCATTTCAAACAGTGAATACATGTTAGTTAAATTCAAAATTTAAGTAAAATTTATTTGAATTTAAGTAAATTTCAGTTAAAATTGTAGATGTTGAATGGTCTTAAATGGTGTTAAATTTAAGTACAATTTAGTTCAATAAAAATGAAACTGTCGTTAAATTTTTCATTTAATTGAAGTGAATACAAATATATGTGGGCTCTTTCTTGGCTTCAACAATGGAGAGCATTCAAATAAGCTGGAGAAATAAAAAAACATTCCCTTATTTTTATAATAGTTAGTTACATTCAACAACAAAAACTCAGGAAAGTAATTAGGACTCATAATTCTAAAGTTTTTGGTTTGAAACTTTTCAGAAGTCGACAATGTCAAAATATAAAAGGAAGCGTTTAAACTTCAGCATAACTATTTTGCATGGAAATACTTTACTATCCCACAATTTTATTTCAAATTAGAAGTATGTTAGCAATTAAATAATTATTCCATTCAAAATTATTCAGTTTCGAAAATTGGATTATAACTTCAAAGTCTTTGAAATTAAAAGGTTTTAAATGAGAGAAATTTGAAATGAAAACAATTAAAATTGCAGTATAATTATTTTCTTTTAGAAGCGTAAGAATAAAATAATTATTATCAAAAGAAACTAGTTTATAAATTTAAAATTCAAAATTTCAGTATTTGTAAAATTTCGAATATTCTTCGAGTATAACCTGTCAATTCAAATTATTTAATTTTAAACGTTTTACATGAAATCACTTATGGTTCGGCAATACATTTTTTCAGCTTTAGGATATAAATAATTTAAACCTGCAATAAGCAGATTATTCGATGTCAAACCTCGTGAAAAATTGGAATTAATGTAAAGCCTTTGAAATCGAAAACTTTTTATAAGGAGAGGAATTTTAAATTGAAAGGTTTTAATATATTTTCAATTTAAAACATTCAAATTGAGTAATTTTATAAATAGAAATTTCAAGAATTGTATTATTTGAAATCTTTTCATAGAATTGATAAATTAAAAATACAAGCATTAATATTTTTAAATTTTGAATATGCCCCAAGTATAATCTGATAAATTTAAATTATTTAATTTTGAAAGTTTGGATTGAAAATTGAAATGCAGAATTCTAAATGTTTGTATTTGGGTATTATCAGATTTTGGAGGCCATTAATTTAAGCCTAATCAAGTTAGAAGGCCCACAGTTGTCAATCTTACAATATTAAACCCTTATATTCAAACCAAACTAAATTTTAATGTTAAAATTTTTAATTCTTTAGGATTTGATTCTTAAATTCAGAATTGGTTCAATGCTTTACATTTTTAATTTTACACTTTCAAACCTTTTTGTTTAACTTGAGTCATCGAGAAAAAAATATTACATTTTAGTAGACACGACTTTTTTTTACGTAAAAAAATTAATTTAGGAAATACTCCGCGCGCCAAGGTGAACAATCCGTCGAGAGGGAAAAATGGGTTAAACCAAATCTGCTGTTCGCGTGAAGAAACTCACTATCTTCGTTTTGACGTGAGTCTTCTTTACGTATACGCTGCAACGCGAAAATGACACGTCAAACTTTAGAGAGTAAGTTTTTTCTCTAAGCGAGGAAGAAATAATCACGGCTTATCACATTGAAAAAAATTATTTAATAACAAAATTTCGTCACTTATTTATTACATGAAAACATTTGTTTTTGTTTACAAGATTTAAGAAGCAAAAAAAAATCTTGATTAAAATATATTGATTTTTGAAGAACAAGAAGCTTTAAGCATTATAACGCTAGGCGTAAATAATTTTAACATATCTTCCTTTTTAATTTAATAAACTTCAAGTACCTAGATGACAGTTTTGACTTGTCGTGTTCATTGTAATTTTTACATTATGTCTAATTGTATACTGTGTTATGAATTGCAGTTAGAAGAAAGTTGTGAATAATACAATAGAGCGGAATTAAACTTCGGTTTTCAATCAAGATCTTTGATAAGGAGTACACAATTTTTGAAAAAATAAGTCTGACAAAAAATGGCCAGATCATGTATTTTTTGGTTCGATTCATAATTTTATTCAAATATGAAATTCCTTCCTAATTTCTTTTTAATTATGCAAGAAATAAACATGGTTAATATCTTTTTCAAATAAAAAAGTGGGGTTTTTTTGCATCATCGTTGTTATTTTTCTTAAAAAAAACCTTTTTTGTTAAAGAGGTAATTAATTTATAATGCATAAGCCTTTAAAATTTTATAAAAGAAACTGAAAGTTAATCAAATATTTAAATTATTAGAAAATAAATTTATTTACGAACA
>NC_046658.1:39766231-39767662 GCF_010883055.1 Belonocnema kinseyi
TTTTAAGCCCAAGAAGATGTACAGTTCATATTTCAACCAAACAATTGCATTTTTGACCAAAAATGATACATTTTCAACCAAAAAGATTAAATTTGCACCAAAAGAGGTCACTCCAACAAAATATATGAACTTTCAACAAAATTATTTAATTTTAAAGTCAAAACGAGTATCATCTACAAAAAAGCTGAATTTTTACCCCAAAATATGATTTTTCAACCAAAATTGTAATTGTCGACCAAATAGTTTAACTTTCACTTACAGTTGAAGTACTTAGTAAAAAAATTAATTTTTTCTGATTAAGAATTCATAATTATACTTGAAAATTCAACTATTTGCCTTCAAATTGAATTTTTTGTTAAAATTTCATCTTTGGGCGTTAAAAGTCAACAATTTGATAGAAAGTTAAACTATTTGGTCGACAATTAAAATTTTTGTTGAAAAATCATATTTTTGGGTTAAAGATTCGGCTTTTTGTAGATGATACTCTTTTTGTCTTTAAAATTAAATAATCTTGTTGAAAGTTCATATATTTTGTTGGAAATTGACCTTGCTTGGTAGAAATTTAATCTTTTTGGTTGAAAATGTATCATTTTTGGTCAAAAATGCAATTGTTTGGTTGAAATATGAACTGTACATCTTCTTGGGCTTAAAAGTCGATTATTTCACTGAGAGTTGAACTACTTTGTAAAAAAAATACGTTTTTTTAAACAAGGTTTTATAATTATGGTTAAAAATTTAACTATTTGGTTGAAAGTTTAACTCTTTGATTTGAAAACTGATATTTTTGGCTGAAAAAATCAACTTTTTGTAGATAATTAATTTTGTGGATCATTAATTTTTTTGGTCGAAAATTCATGTTATTGGTTGAGAATTGAACAACTTTATTACAAATTTTTTTTTCGATTAAAAATGATTTTTTTTATCTGAAAATGTAACTATTCTAGGATTGATTAAAAATTAATCGTTTTTATGTGGAAATTGAACTATTCAATTTTTGTTTGAAACTTTATCCTGTACATTGTATTAGTTAAAACACCAATTATTTGATAGAAAATTAATTTAATTCGTTAAAAAGTAAACTTTTGGGTTGAAAATTGATATATTTTGTTAATTAGATTTTTTCCTAAAATTAAAAAAAATCAAAATCAAAAAATGTCCTTAAAATGTTACGGATTCTTTTTTTTTTAATTTTAACAATGTTTTCAAATAATCACTTAAAATTTATTTGTCAAAATAAAAAATCATTTTCGATGTTCTTAGCAATCACAACAATTTTTGTCATTCTTTTTAAATACTGTACAATTTTCAAAAAGGTTTTTTTTTTAAATTTGCAAAAGTCTAAATCGTGTTTCAAATTATTTGAAATAATTTCAAGTTTTAAATTAATTCTGAATCTTTTTTAAAATTAATATTGTAGCGTTTAAACTTAAA
>NC_046658.1:39767762-39768933 GCF_010883055.1 Belonocnema kinseyi
TGATAATATTATACTAGTCTTATTTAAATCTTGATCCGCATTTGAAAGAAATTGAAGAATTTGGTGATTTTGGAATTTATCTCGTTTGGATAAAAACTCAATTATTTGATTGAAAAATTAATTATTATGTTTAAAATGTAACTATTTTGTAAAAAGTCATCTTTTCTATCAAAAATTCAACTACTTTGTTAAAATATTTATTTCTTTTATTTGAAGGTTCATCTCTTTCGTTGAAAATACATTTTTGAAACTGAGAATTAATCTATACCATTTTTGGTTAAAAAATCATGTATTTTGTTAACAATTTGTCTTTCTTTGTAAAAATTAAATTGCTTTATGGAAAATTTATACTTTTTGATTAAAAATGACATTTTTCGGTTGAATTATCAACTGTAAATATTTTTTGGTTGCAAAGTCGTTTTGTTGTAAATGCAACTATATTGTTAAAAATTGAAATTAGAATTTTTGGGTGGAAAATTCGATTATTCACTTAAAGTTGAACTACTTAGTAAAAAAATTAATTTTTTCTTATTAAGGATTCATAATTATAATTGAAAATTCAACTATTTGCCTTTAAATTAGGTTAAAAATTCAGCTTTTTGTAGATAATACTCTTTTTGACTTTAAAATTGAAAAATTTCTTAAAATTCAATTGAGCTTTTTTAGTAGAAATTTAATCTTTTTGGTTGAAAATGTATCATTTTTGGTCAAAAATGCAATTTTTTGGTTAAAATATGAACTGTACATTTTCTTGGGTTTAAAAGTCGATTATTTCACTAAGAGTTGAACTACTTTGTAAAAAAATACGTTTTTTTTTAACAAGATTTTATAATTATGGTTGAAAATCTAACTATTTGGTTGAAAGTTTAACTCTTTGATTGAAAACTCATATTTTTCGTTTAAGAAGTTAAAATTTTTTAGATAATTCTTCTTTTTGACATTAAAATTAAATAATTTCGCCGAAAATTCATGTATTTTGTTTAAAATTTGTCTTTTTTTGTAGATCATTACTTTTCTTGGTCGAAAATTCATCTGATGGGTTGATAATTCAGCAACTTTGCTGAAAATAAATTTTTTCCGTTAAAAATTATTTATCTTTATCTGAAAATGTAACTACTATAGGATTGATTAAAAATTAATCGTATATATTGGTTAAGTTTGAAAATCGTTT
>NC_046658.1:39769033-39773738 GCF_010883055.1 Belonocnema kinseyi
AGAAGAGGAGAAATGGGTTGCGCGCGCAACCCAGGCATTTATATCGTCTCCTACCATATTTACACGTACATAGACGTGTCATAGTATTGGACCACGTCTCGTATCAGATCTGGGATCACTGCTTCCAGTAGCCATCCAGTTTTCAAATTGATATAGCGTTTCATTTTATTTAACTGTTGGCAGACAATGTCCCTGCCGTAGCCTAGATCCTGGCTCATCCACCTCTCGGATTCACCTGAAAACGAATATTTGTGAATTAATATTTATTATAATTCAGATCAATAATCAGTTTTATATCGTGGAAACCGCATTATTTAAAACTGCAGAATACATAAAATGCAATTTAACCGGTCGAATAAAGCTTAAGGAGGAACCATCGGTACTGCCGAGATCAGTCGACTACGTAGTCATAATATCTACACTCGTATGACTTCTGAGTTGAAATCTAGCCACATTATGATCATGTCGCCGGCCACATGAATCAAAAACTGAGATCTACATTGATCGCGCCTCGCGATGTTGCCAGATTGGGATAGTGAACGTTCAGAAGCGCAAGTTTCATGATTAATTTTTTTTTCGTGTATATGCAGGAACCAAATGGTTCATATTATTTTTTCATCTCAATTTTCAAATGCTTGTTTTTCATTAAAAAAATTAGCAATAATATCTTAATTGTGGTTACTTAGATATAACTTAGTAAAGAGCTAAAAAATGCCATCCCTCATAAGACGCAATGTTAAATATGTCGAAAATATAAACGTTAATAATTTATTTATAAAGTACCCTGGGCTTCTGAGATTTTAACTGAGTACTTTTGGTGATCATATTTAGATATCGTGAAAGTTTAGTTGAAATGGTAATGAAGATTCTTGTAGCGATGGTACCTCCTTAAACAACCAAAGGAATATTTTTATGGAATTACATAAAAAAAAATTATTTTTTTTTATATTTTAAACACCTACGAGCATAAAAATGTTTTTTTACTACCTTTCACTTAATTTTAAACATTTTTAAATTGTAGGTAAAGTAGGAATCAGTTGTGACATGTTTTCAAGGGCATGTGACATTTATACGATCTCTACCTTGCCGACCTTTTTTTAATCATACCAATTCCAGACGAAATGAGATATTGAGCTGAAAGTTTGGAAAAGTAAAAAAAGTGGACTAGGAAACGTTTTTTTACTAGTGCATATTCATAGTGCAAAAAAAATTTCAAAGTTTTTTTTTCACGAAATGTGAACATTTATTAATACGTGACTGTAAATTTAGACCCTTTTCTTAATTTTGCTAATTTTTCAGCTCGATATCTCATTTCATATGTAATTGGTATGATAAAAAGATTGCCAGTAATGTAGGAATCGGATGAGTGTCACATTCCCTTACATAAAAAAGAAATTGTTTACTTTTGAAGGGTCTCTTTTACGTAGTCCAAGTAACGTACGTCCTTTTAGAGATAGAGAGATAGAGATCCAGTCAAATATGAGTTCTGGTTCTCAAATCAAGGGAAGAGTCGATGAGTAGGGTCCTACTCGCATCGGATTTCTATATTATTTTTTTCTCATTAAATTAATTTTTTTTTAAATAAGGTAATTTCGAAAAATTACTAAATTAAAAAAAGGTTTATGTATAATAATAATCAAAAAATTTCATGCGATTGGGATCCTACTTATATAAATTTCTTCTAATTTGAAAGCTATAACCTGGCTGGTAAAACATGACGGGCTAATAGATATACTTACGTCGAATTGCTTCGATTTTTAGTGAGCACAATTTTCCCTTAAGCTTGCTTCTGCCTTTCACGGTATTGGCCATGAGCCCTTGCTTTCCAAACATAAGCTCCGCCAAATTCACATTAAAAATGGACTCCTTTTGGCTCATTGACCTTAAAGTCCTCAGCTTTTTTTGGCACAAAATTACGCCATTGGACAAAGTAACCTAAAAAATATACAGTTGAGCGGCTGACAATAAAAACTGGAAATACCTCGTTGATGAGTAAGAAGCAGCTATAGAAAAGTGCCTAAAAATGGATTTAATTTCACGGCTGTAAACAGTAGAAATAGAATATTGGCTGTAAAAAAGTAGACAACGGTGCTTGGGCTGTAAGAAAGGGGAACAGAAAAACTTGGCAGTAGGAAGTGGACAAACTCGCGTTGTTTGATTTATTTAAAGATAGCACTTCATCTTAAAACCCCTGTTTTATTTAGGAAACGTCTGTTATGTTTTCAAACATAATATAAATATTTGACGCAACAGCAGCGCCGGATTAACATTTTTCGGGGCCTGGGGCTAAACCTCGAAGGGGCCCTCTTAAGGGCAGAGAGAAAAAGAAATGTTACGGTCTGTCACAATGCGTAAGGATAGGGGTGGGGATTTTTAGTAATTAATGAACATATTTTTATAATATTTTTGCTTGTTTCTGCTGTAGGGTCAAACATGGTACAAAAAACCTATATGAAATTTCGAATAAAAGCGGTTGCGCTCTGTATAAATTAATTTAAAAAATGAACAATATTAACACTCTTATAAATTTTGCAATATATTATTTGAATATGATACACATTGAATTTATTTTAAAAATTCTTGTAAGTTGTTGGTAATTTTTCTAATTTTACGATATTTTTAATCATCTTTGGCCTTAGGAAATAGATTATGAAAACTTGCCGTTAAGATGATACCAAAAATTTCTTTAAATGTTAACAAATGGTTGTACAGGCTTTAACCTTTTGGATCAGTTGGAGAAGTAGATATTTCTTTTATCCCTTTCCAGTATATGATTTTTCCTTGAACATGAAGCAGATTAAAGACAGTTAAAAATAAAAATAACAAATGTAAAAAATTCATTGTAGTTGTTTGTTAAAAAAGCCGATACATTTTTGAATAAAATGCCTTTCTACATGCACATGCATAAAAGGCAGCGTGACTATTGCCAATGGCTATTTAAAAAATGCATACTTTTCGAATCATTAATTCAATTGGGTTAAAATTTGAACAAAAACTTATTTCAACCTTTATCTGAAACTTTCTTACTGGAGGTTTTCTATTTCTTAAAATTTGCTCGATAAACGAAGCGCTTGAAGGTTGAACTTCATGTTTATTACATTGTCTACAACACAAAATGAACAGTTTCCATGTTCATTAAGATATTTAAGTTTTTCTTTCAAATATATTTTTCAGAAAATGTTGATACGTAGTTGAATTAAAATTGAAAAAGGGATTCCTCAATTGTCATGTACGACAACTGATATCAATTAAACAACCATAATTAATGAAAAAATTCAACTTAACATTTGAGTCCAAAGATCAAATATTTATTATTCAAGAAAAATATTGTAAAAATTTTCTTCCGCGGGTGGTGTGGAAAGGAGTTCTATTAAAAAATATGTCGTTTTTTCCGAACAAAAAAAAAACTGCATGCATTTTTTATCATTCTTATTTCTATTTTCTATGTGTTTTTAATCTGCTTTATGTTCAGGGAAAAGATCAGATCCTGGAAAAAGATAAAAGAAATGTCTATTTCTCCAATTAGTAGAAAAGCTTAAAGCCAAATCTGTAGTCCCTTTGTTAACATTTTTAAAAGTTTTTGGTATCATTTCAAAGGCAAAAGTCTTCATTGTCTTTTACTAACTAATGGAGATATTTCTATAATTTCATTCGTGAAATCTATTTCCAAGGACCAAAGATGGTAAAAAACATGTAAATTTAAAAAAATTACCAACTATTTGAAAGAATATTTTTAATAAAAGTCAATATGTATCATATTTAAATAATATTTTGGAAATTTTATAAAATTATAAATATTATTCATTTTTTAAATTAATGTATAAACAACCGTTTTTATTCCAAATTTCACAACTTTTTTTTATCATGTTTGACTCCAGGGCAGAATAAATTTAAAAATATTCTCAAAATATGTTAATTAGTTATTACCCCCCCCCCCCCCTCCAGCAATGTGACACAGACCATAACATTTCTTTTTGGCCTTCCCCTCATCGCCGTTAAGTCAAATTTTTTATATAATGTTTAAAAACATGAAAGACATTTTCTAAACAAAAAAGGTTTTTTTAACATGAAGTATTATCTTAAATAAATAAGACCATTTTTTGAACACAAAAGGATTTTCAATATTTTTGCAGTCATACAAATATGGAACTTACCTTACGTAAGTACTACTTGCAATTCACTAATTTAAAACAATTTTTCACTACGATCAGAAATAAAAAATGATAATAATAAAAATAAGTATTGTCAGTTTGTTTTTAAATTTATATAAACATAAGTATTATAAGATTTTTAAGAAAAATGAAGAAAGATTTTTAAATATATCAGATGTGTCTGAAAAGATTTTACGATATTTTAAAGAAATTGTTTTATTTTACAGAATATTACAAAACATTAGTTTGAATCCTAGTCTTTTTCAAAGATGCTTAGGAATGCTTAAGAAATTTGTAAGAATTCAAGGAATATTTGATCAATTTTCTGAAATGTTTTCAAATTTGTGAATATTTCTTATATATTTGACTCGTCTCAAATTCATGAAAATATTTTCAACTGCCTCGAATTTTTTCCAACATTTTAAAAAGTCATTCAAAATGTAAAAAAATTACCTTACGAGGGTGGATTGATAAGTTTCCGGCCTGACCAAGAAAAACAACGTTTTTAAGAATTTTTTTTTTTTATTTCTCAACATAATCTCCTCCAAGGCTGA
>NC_046658.1:39773838-39779044 GCF_010883055.1 Belonocnema kinseyi
TACAAGCTATCTAAGGATGGTACTATAGAACGCCACCTCAAGGTAGGCCTAGTGGCTCCATCTCTTGGTCAGGCCGGAAACTTATCAATCCACCCTCGTATAATCTTCTTAATTTTCGCAAGCATTTGAAGAAAATTTTTTCATGCTCTTGACATTTCGACATTCGCTTAAGGCTCCTAAAGTTTATTTTTAACAGCTTCAAAAATTTGTATTTCTAATAATCTTCTAACGCTTAAATTATTTTTGAATCTCTTGAATTCTGCTTAATGTTTCATGAATTTACTCGACATTTTTCGTAAAACCTT
Organism: Belonocnema kinseyi; assembly: GCF_010883055.1. Classification (NCBI taxonomy): domain Eukaryota; kingdom Metazoa; phylum Arthropoda; class Insecta; order Hymenoptera; family Cynipidae; genus Belonocnema; species Belonocnema kinseyi. The sequence continues at coordinate 39,774,144 of NC_046658.1, forward strand.
ACAAAATTCTTCAAAAATCTTCATAAGTTTTAATTATTTTTTAATCTATTAAAATTTCTGAATATCTGTTAAACTTACTCAAATTTGAAATCAGATTATTATTTAGACTCACTAAATAATACACACTAATAATACACACTAATATACACTATTCGGCAATGCTGTCGAATAGTGTATCATGACCTTACAGAAAAGAAAAAAACGATGGCACAACCGGCGGTAAAAAATCCACACAAATTTGTGGCTGTTATAAGTGGAGACGATTTTTGAATCTCTCGAATTCTAGAAAATTTTATTTTAAAATATTTAACACTCTCTGCAAAAAATTTTAGGAAATAGTTTTTTATTTTTAAAAGCCTTTTTCAATTTTCTCCTAAAGTTGATTATTCAACATAATAAATCGTTTAATATTTGCACACGAATATTAAAAAAATTCTTTTTTCTAATCACGTCCTTTTCCTGATTGTTGCTTAATTCTGAAAAATTAAAAAATGTGTCTTTGAAATAATTTAGATTCTTCTTTAATAATTAAAAAAATCTTTTTTCATGTTGTAAAATTTTCTTAAATAATCTCTTGAAATTAATTTTTCGAAATAAAAAATTATTTTAATTATTCCTAGGAACCTAAATTTTTTTAATTTTCGTCACACCTTACAAAATTCTTCAAAAATCTTTACAAGTTTTAATTATTTTTTAATCGTTTAAAATTTTTGAACGTCTCTTAAACTCATTCAAATTTGAAAGTACATTATTTAAACCAACATAGTCTTTTAAAAAAATTGGCAACAAAATTGCACAAGAAGGCTTTAAAAGAATTATGTTCCTTAATTTTTCTAAAATTATCTAATATGGAAAAATTTCAAAAGTCTAAGAAATATTTTACACACTTTTAAAAAATTTTAAGAAAAAATAAAAAATGTTTTCTGATCTCTTTTTAAATTTCTCTTAGAATTCATCGCAAAGCAATCATTTAAAACGTTGACATGAACTTTCTTTCATTCTCTTGACGGCCTGGACGCCCTGCAAAATTTAATGAAAATTTAGTTTACCGAAAAATTCCTTATAGCTAGTTAGCCACTGAAAACGAATCGTCCATTCGGGCGAGATCAGGTTCGTCCTCGTGCATTTTCGGCTTTGAGCGAGGCTTTTTCTTCGCAGCGTGTAACAGAGCCGATTCACCGATAAGCGACGTTTGTCCACTTCCTACTGCCAAGTTTTTCTGTTCCCCTTTCTTACAGCCCAGGCACCGATGTCTAATTTTTTACAGCCAATATTCTATTGCTATTTTTTACAGCCGTGAAATTAAATCCATTTTTTTCGGCACTTTTCTATAGCTGCTTCTCACTCACCAACGAGATATTTCCACTTTTTATTGTCAGCCGCTCAATTATAAATATTGCATTATGGTAAACACGGAGAGAAATTTGAGCTCCATTGCTCTCTGGTCTCAAATTGTATGTTTTTAGATGATAGAGTCCGAACCTTTAAAGCACGTAAAAATTATAGCTCTAAGATCAGAAGCTCCCGTGAATTAATCTCTGGAAATTACTCTCCGTGTAGAACGACAACAAAATTTATCATTTTAATTGATTTAAAAATATTCATAAGGTATAATAAGAAAAAGATGTACTATAAGTAACAATTGTTTACCTTTCCGTTGCTCGGAACACATCTGTCTGGAGTACTGTACTTTTCCACAGGTAGACTAGTCGATTCTGTAAATAATAAAGTTCAATTCAAAATCTTCGCCTAACTTCTAATTCGACGTGAGATTATACAAAATGAGTACCACTTTTGGGTAGGGTGTTAAAAAAAGAATAAATAGATTTACCTTCATTTATTTTAAAGACGACTTCCAAACGAGAAATGGCCTGATCCAGTTTACCTAATGTACTTTCCATTATCATGTCCTTCCTCGCCAATTCTTCTCGGAGAAATAAGTTTTTCTTCCTTAAGTCTTCGATTTCCCAGCTCGAGGGAGGTGCAATTTTTTTTAAGCATCGCCTTCTTATGCACAAATTCATAACTCTATTAAGCTTTCTCTCCCGATATTCTTCCGGTGTAGCCTGGAAAAGAAATTCATAGCTGCTTAGAAAAGAAGTTTTGAGTTGAACGAGCACATCTTTCATATAAAATATAAATCAACTCACCAATACGCTTTTATTACTTTGTTGCAAAAATGCAGCTTCATTTTCACTATAGGGGTGGAACTCTAGTTCGTTTCTTTGTCCCTTTAGATCTTACTAGCTCGGCCTTGCTCTCTAAAAGTACAGAATGACAAAATGTTAGTACATATAATCAAATCATTATATTCTACGCTTTTAAAGGTACAGGGCTTCAACTAAATAATCAAAATTTGTTTAGTATCGAGGAAGTTTGGTGAATACTCATTAATAATATATCAAAATGTGATGAAACTTAAAGTCAAATAACTTCTTAAACACTGATAGAGACTTTCAAATCATAATATATACTACATTTTGAAGTTTATGTAAATTTTTTAAAATTTGTTCCCTTAAATTAATATTAAATCATTAAAAAATGAAATTTTTATAAATAACATTTAAAATTTTTAAAAAGATGTAGATTAAAAATGATTTCAATGTTTAAATTGAAATTATAGTTTAATGCCTTTTATATTTCCAACAGATTAATTCTGTATTAGCTGATACATTGTTTTCACAATATTAATTTACATAAAGATTGAATTTTAATTTTTTAAAATTAAGTTAATGAATCGAGAATCAACTTGAAGTTTGTGTAATTGAATATTTGATATAGTTTGTAAAATAAATAAAGTTTATTTATGTTTAAAATATCCATATTCCAGTTATCTCATTTTCCAAATGCTTCTGATGTTGCGAAATGAGCCTCTGAATACAATTTTCAAAATTATCTGTACACATGTTCTAAATGTTCTGGAATCAGTTTGAAAGGTTATTATTAATTACAATTTTCATAAAATAAAAAGTAAAATTTAACAGAATGATTTAATAAATATAATTATTGATGCTTTTTATGTTCTAAACTTATCAATTAATTATTATTAGATGTATACTTTTTTACCCATATTAAATTACGTAAGGATTACATTTAAACTGCATTTAATTATGTCACTTTATTTTATTATTTAATTTAAGAATATGTAATTAAATTTCGGCTAGAATTTCTATACGAAAAGTTTCTTTCGATTTTAAATAGCTCCATTCAAATCAGTTACGATTATATAATCGTATCCAGGAATAATTGCAAAAAATATAATTGTTTGAGGCTTTTTATGTTATAAACTTTTTAATTCATTATCAGCTGATTAACTTTGTTCACAATGTTCACAATGCCCCAGGTAAATAGTTTATATCAAATATGCCATGATGTATCTTTATTTAAGGCCATGTGACGAGAGGGTCACGTGACCAAACCTGGTCTTCAATTTTTCTTTCCCAACTTATGTCTAAACAAAATGAGGTATCGCTCTGAAAGTTTGGGAAATTAAAGAGGAGGTAATAAAGTCCATGTTTCTGCTTTGTTCCGGTGGAAATTTTGAGAAAAAATTTTGTTGAAGAAAATACCAGTGGAAGTTTTCTTTCCCAACTTACGTCCACACGGAATGAGATATGGTGTTAAAAATTTGGTACGATAAATAGAAGGCATGCAAGAATATGCCTCTGGTCCTAAATAATTAAAATAGTGAAAAAAGTTTTTTTTTTTAATTACTGTTTTGGAGAAATGCCGACCGTGCTGTCGTCAAACCCTGCAAGCATGGACATAGGAAACAAGGGACTAGGCATGCCATTGCGGGGGTGATGCAATAAGGGGGGAAGTCCGCCACCTTTTGATGTACCGCGACAAACATGGCAGCGCCCACATTTTTTTATCTCCGTGCACAGTTTGTCGGCAAAAATGCTCGTGCGCATGATCAAATGGCACATCGTAAGATGGCGGCTCTTCCTACTCATGGAATTCTCCCCCCTCCTGCGGATTCAACCCCGCTCGCCCAAGTTAGGATGGCATACCCAGTCCCGTGTTTCCTATGTCCATGCCTGCAAGCAATTTGCAATATTGTCAATGGGCTAGTTATGAGGTTTATATTGATCAAAGTGGGGGAAAACAACAAAAATAGCTCAGGAACATTATGCACAAATAATGCAAAAACTAATGCTTGCATTTGAAATGCAAATAAACATATTTGGTCTGACATACGTATCAGTCTGGTATCAACTGTGTCAAAGCAGCACTAGCGTTATTTAAACTTTTATTTTTCAATATGAGTGAAAAAGTATTGATCTTAGAGTTGACTTAATCAGCAGGTCTAATCATCACATGGCCTTAAGAGCAATCCACGCAATTCTTAACGCAGAGAGTATATACAATATTATACAATAAGAGCAGAGGTTTGGAAAAATCTGTTCTGGTTGGTTAATAAAGTTCATATGTATGAATAATGCATAAGGCCTGGATAACACGAACTACTATCGCGCTATAGTTCGGATAAGACGGATCATTTTTTTTGTTTCAGCTTCGGATAATCGCGAACTCGGATAAAGCGGCTTTGGATAAGCGAGGTTCTACTGTATTTAGTTTCAGATTATGTAATTAAATGTTAGTTAATACCTTTAGTATCGAGGTTTATTCTTTCTTTTAAATATTTATATTTCAATTATATGAATTTTTATGATTATTGTGATGATTGTGAAATGAGAGTCTGAATTCCATTTTCAAACTTATAATTACGTATATTTTAATTTTTTTTTATTTAGTTAACAAGGTAATTAGTAGATTAGTGGTATAAAAAAGCTGCTTCAAATTTAAAGAATATAATCTAAACAATATCTGAGTGTATAAATGAAAAGAACTGTTCAATGCTTCTTGTTTTTTGAACTGATTAATTAATTGTTAAATTA
>NC_046658.1:39779144-39787475 GCF_010883055.1 Belonocnema kinseyi
GTCTCACCACCGTGAGATAGGTGGTTACGGTCTGTAACGGAATCAATACGACGATCCGGCAAAAGTTTTGTACACCCTGAGAACATGGAGTGATCCAAGGACTACCGCCTTCTGCATTTTTCCCGCAAGTGTTTTAGCATATTGTTCACACGCAGGGATGCTTTTCAGGCTATTAACAAGTGAAAGCTTGGCACCTCCAGGAGCGCCGATGATGAGGACGATCAGTTTAACAGAATATTCCGGGTACAATCCTTGGCTATGATGTTTGTGTCAACTGGTGCCGAAAATTCGATAACGAACATGGTTCGCTTCTCGAAGTCAAGAAAAACCATGTCTGGCCTCGAGTGTGCAACAGAAACAATTGTCGAGAATATAAAGTTCCAGTATATTCGGCACTTCCCATTCTTAACAATTGATTCGATTTCCCTAGGAGCATTTAGAGGAGCAGTATTAAGGTTAACGCCGTAAGAGTGACAGAGATGGCAATAAAGCACTCTTAGTGCCGCACTGTGCCTTTGGATGTAGGTCGTTCCCACATGAGTTGGACAACTAGATAGTACGTGAGCTAAATGCTTGGGATATGCATGGCACGCCCTGCAGCTATCATCGGGAATGTCTTGGCTCAAAATGTGGCGACGGTATGTTAAGGTGGAAATGACAACGTCTTGGCATGCCAAAGTGAAATCCTCCGTACCAGACTCCAATCCGGGCGATTTAAGGAACGCAAACGTTAGCTCACACGACATTGATTGATCCTCCACACTTCTGTAAAAAATACAATGCATCCTCTTATCGAGGAACTGTTCACGAACGTTTTTCTCTTGAGCTTTCTTAATTCGGACTTTCAGGAGTGAGTACTCGAGATGGATAAGATTTGATGCATTTTGCTCACCCCTAATACTAAAGCTAAGTCCGAGTGTTTCAGCTGCTTCCTCCGCTGCTTTGTACAGAAACGCTCCTTTGCCCACTTCTTCGCGATTTCTAACCATTTTAAGAAGAGGGTCTCTTCCATTTGCGACTCTATGCGCTGTACCCAGAATAATCCTGTTATGAAGACATTCACGACTCAATACTCCGCGACCACCTTGACGGCGTGAGTTTCACAGTCGCGGAACAGAAGACTTAAGATACATGCTTTTGTTCATGTGCATAGCCTTTCTTGTCCCGATATCAAGGGATCTGAGCTCGTTCTTCGTCCATGGAACTACTCCAGATGAATAGAGTACTACCGGGATGGTAAGCATGTTCGTTGCAGATACTTTGTTCCTCGCCGACAATTCGGAAGACCAAATCTGCCGGATGAGACGTTTGTATCTATTTCGGAGTGTATCATTTATAGATGTCACATCCTGAATGCGGCTCTGTGGCACGCCCACTTATGAATAAGTCTCTCCAGCGCAAAGGACATGAACTTTTCCTCGCTCCAAATAAACCTTGGCGCATTTACTAACCCAAATTCCATTCCAATTTCCTTAGTATATCGTTCGACAATTCCTAGAGCTAGATGTAGTTGCTCTTTGCTTTTAGCATAGATCTTAAGATCGTCCATGTAAAATACATGAGTGACCTTGTACTTTCGATCTGCAAGTTTGCCGCACAAGTACCCAGTAGAATGGCGAAGTGCTAGAGATAGTGGCAATAATTTAAGGCAAAAGAGGAGTGGGCTCATGGTGTCGCCCTGAAAGTCACTTCTCTGAAAGGTGACCTTGTTAGTTGTCACGCGTATTTTACCAGATAAGATAGTAAATCTGGTTTTCCAAAGCGGCATCAGTCTCTCTATGCACCTAACGATTTGCGGATGAATCTTTAAGCTTTCCAAAAGAAAGATGATAAGTCTATGGGAGTTCGAATCGAAAGCTTTCCGATAATTATTCCAGGTCATCGATAGGTCACGCTGGTAGAATGCTGCATCTTTGCAGACACATCTATCGATGAGCAGGTCCTCCCGACATGCCGCTACGCCTTTCTTTGAGCCTCGTTGTTCATACATTTCTTGCCACGCAGGTTCAATTGCCCGAATAATCCTATCATTTAGGATAGCTGTGAATATTTTATACAGTGTGTTCAGACAAGCGATTGGCCTGGAATTGTTCGGGTCAGCTAAGTTGCCTATTTTCGGCAGGAGTATTGAGCGCCCTTCCACCCAACAACTTCGGAATCGACTCTTCCGACTTTAAATATGAGGTGAAAATACGGCCAAATGCTGATGAGCTGAAGGAAACTTCTTCCACCAGAAGGTTTTGATACAATCTGGTCCCGGTGCGGAATAGTTCTTCCTCCCTCTTAATACTTTTTTCACCTCCTCGGTAGTGATGGGTGGGCATTCTTCATCAGGTGTTATGAGAGCATCACAAAGCTCCTTGAAGCTATTTTTATTTTCTGAGTCTTCGTCCAGTCTATGCTGCACTTCGTAGACTTTTCTCCAAAATACATCGACCTCCTCTGGTCTGGGCGGATGGTCAACAGTAACTAGAGGGTCTTGGAAGAGTTCGAGATGGATCAGAAAGAAACTGTTGATTTTCTCTGACCCACCTCTACCTCCGCTCTAGACTCCTCTTATCGTCAGATAGTATCCGTATTCTCTCAACAATATGCTGCCTGATGGTCAGCAGCTTTGACTTGTTAAGTGTGTGATAACGGGTCCGGAGTTCGCGCGCGAACTTTCGAACCTTGGCGGAAAAATTCCTGCCAGATGTAATGCAGTCAATCACACACCGAATGCGGGACGCGTGCTGTCTTGCCCAGCCTATCTTTATATGAAGTCTTATGGTCTTGTGATCAACCGTTGGTTTTGTTTTACGGTTCGCATCGGCCAACGTTCTCGCTGCATTATACACACAATAATTGATAGCCCAGAGGTCAGATTCACCGGAAAAATGTCCACGAAGCTCGTCATCCCTTTCAGCCAGATCTTTAGGCTTGAGAGAAACCTTGGTGTTGATGTTTCTCCGGTTCGTAACGCATCGCTCTTCATCTATTAGATGCCTGCCCGCGGTTGGTCTTAGTGTCGCCTCTCTTTCTCTTTTGCCGGCTTGTTCTAGCTGCGGTAGAGTAGGCGTTCCGCTTACATAGCCCGTTTTACGGAGTAGTTCAGCATGGTTTCGCAGACGTTGCTGCGAAAAGTGCGATAGCTCAGGGTGTTTCTCGCAACACAGAGCATGCAGCGGGGCCATATAACCCCGTTCAGGGGCCACACTCGCATCGTAGCACTCTAGCAAGTCGTGATTCAGTCACTCCGTCCACCCGAAGGTCGCGAGATCCCGCCGATCCATTGCATTGAATCCATTTTCATTGGCTCCCCCAGCTCTAGATTAGTCGGCATTGTTGGCCGACCTATTGTCCGGAGCGCTGCGCGTTCTGTTGTTTTGAACCGCACTTACTACAACTATGTTTGGTGTTGTCATTGTTGTTCCTACGAGAAGCTAGGGAAAGGGGTTCGTCCATCCTTGTAGAGCCCCACATGCAAGGATAAGGCTGCGTACTCTGAGAGGTCGCCCGTTATCCCAGAGTCACCGTTCTAGACACCTCACCCAGGTGCCATTCAGCTTTCGGCACGGTTTTCACACCTCTGCTTGGGGTTTAATTCCTTCGGGACCACCCTACAGTGGTACCTGTCAATGCAAAAATGGGACATGGTAAGAAAATGTGCGAAAATCGAGAGGAAATTGGTACCTAGTAGGTTTTTTAGGTCGCTGAACAAGAATATGATGTCAAAATAATCGAGAATTGATTCTAAGTGCAAAATTTTTGCAATTTACTTTTTTCGCAATATTTTTGCAAAAAAAATTTTCTTGTGAAAATTGCATAAGAAAGCAAATTCCAACAGATAAATGAGCAAATTTTTTAATTTGAAAATTTTTCCAATGGTTTTTACCCTAGCAGAAATAGGGCATGGTAAGAAATGTGCGAGAATCGAGTATGATGTCAAGAAAATCAAAGGTTGCCATTAAGTGCAAAAGTTTGCAATCAAAATATTTTTTCGCAATTTTTTTCCAAAAAATTTATTTAATATAAATTGAATAGGAAGTTAGTAATTATAATAGGTAATTTAACAAATTTTCTTATTTGTTAAATTTTTCTAGAATACTTATTTACCATGCAAAAAAGCATAATAATTTTTAACCTTCCGTTATCTACCATTAATTGCATGAAAATCTATCAAATTTATATTATTGATTTATTTATGCTCGCTGATCACAAACAGTAATCCTAAAAAATTCAATATTGGCATTGAGTGCAAGCGTTTTGTCAGTTGAAATTTTTACGCGTAAAAATTGTGTAAATTTAATTTTTAATAAACAATTGAACGATTTTCCAAAAAAGTTAACTTTTGAATAAATAGCAATATTTATGCAAAAATTCAACAATTATAATTTTTCTGTGACTCGAAACACTGTAATGAAAAAATGTAAAAAAAGAATGTAGCCTTTTTAAAATTCATAAGTGACAAATGATGAAGTTTTATATAACGTTTAAAATGTTTCTATTTGAATTTTTTTCTATTTAAAATTCTAAAACGGTTATGAGAAAAGAGGGTTCTTTGAGAGAAAAAAATTACTCAATATTCAAATACTTATAGAGTAACACTATATTAATTTGTATAAGAAATAATTCACGTAGTAAATGTGATAGCAATACTACATGATATAAACAATAATTATTATATATAATAATAATCTATAAATAATTCATAATGAGATATGTACATAGTAAACATTCCTCTCTTAACAGCATAAATGGCAACACAATAAGTCTGTTTTCATTAGTTGAACGAGAATGCGTAGGGCGCAGCTAGTTGTATAGTTACACGAACAAAAATACAAAATTATCGGAGGTTATTATAGCAGTCGTCTTCATCTGAATAGTGATCTTCACTGTCTTATGACTGATGATCTTCATTTTCTTCTGACTCATGACCATCATCTTCCTCGGCTTCATAATCTTCCTTTTCATTTTCGTTTTCGTCTGCACTACTATTGGTGAAAAGTGATTCAACATTTGGCTCTAAAAGCATTTTTCTCACATCAGTTGATATCGCTAACCTTTTTTTATCATTTTTTTCTTTATGCAGGGAAGCGATAAGAGGATCGGAATTTGTAAGAAGTCGATGAAACATATCTTCCATGTTTACTTTTCTATTCATTTTTCGTGAAGAATGTTCCCGAAAGCGACGAATGAGCTTGTTGCTCGCCTCTTGGGCTTCCTTTGACATCATACCAATAGGGATTGCTGAGTTGGATACGATGTTCTTTTCATGAATCACAATTTTGTGAACTATTGGTGACATATTAAACCAACCATACAGATTCTCGAATTTTTTGCAGTTTCTATGCAATAAGTCTCAAATAATGAAGGATTCAAGTCGTACCAGCATGTAAATCTTCTAATATGCATGCAAATCTCTTCATTATGTCAGCATCCTGATGCTGGAAAGCTCTGCGAGCAGTATTGCCATCATTGGTGTTGTCACTCCCTTGTTTGGGCTGATCGACTTTTAAGTTAAGCCTTGTTTTGAATCCATTTTTGATGTACTTCTTACGCTCCATTGTTTGAATGGCAATTTATAACCAAGATGGTAAATGCCTTCGAAAAATCGGATTCTAGCATGCAAGGAAGAGATGCCATACTGCAGTGTATCTTCTCTTATAGGTGCGTTTAAGCACCTATCTATACTGTTGATGGCTTTTGTTGTTAATATACAGATATAGCATTGTTGAGAAGAATTCGACCCTGTTATTGCATTGATAGATTTGGCATCAAACATTGTGGGAAAAATCTCATGTCTGATCGTGAGATTCGTAGATCCAATGCTCATTTTGAACGCCACAAGACTGGAAATTTAATCATCAATCCACTCTTTTTCCGTAACAATAACTTCGCAATTCTCCTTTACAAACTGGAGTCTTAGAGGCCTGGAATATGATGGCGATAATGGAGTTAAATTTTGCCGTATAGTTGTTTCCTCGTTAGTGATTCAATCAATGTACATTAGTCGTAGAGGAACAACAGACGTTGACAGCATACATGAGTCCTGAAACTCAACACCTGTTTTATGAACAAAATTCCGCTTGTAATTACTGTGCCCAGATGATCCATCAAATCCATATTTAAATTGCAAAGTTATTCTTTTTAAATTCTCGGGCAGTATGCGTACAGAAATAATTTCTTGAAAATTTTCGCATATTCGTTGAGCAGTGTGATCCAAGAAATTCTGTAATGGTACCTCGGCGCAATATCCAGTCACACTTACGCCAGCAGGATAGCACTTTTTTTAGCCTCAAGCAGGACCTTATAAGGCGGTAAATTTGGATTAATTTCTTCATGCGTCTCTTCATAATGTCTTCTGGAGGCATTCACGCTTAAAAGCCACTTAACTGCTCGAAGAGGACTGATTGTTGGAAAAATGTTCTTCAGCACTTGACGAAGAGCTGCGCAAATCTAGGGTTCGCCGGTACTGGTTTCTTGAAGATAATTTCATAATTTGCAGGAAATTTGCAGGTTTTTTGCAATCAAGACTCATTACTTTTTAAAAATACATGCAATGTTCTATTTTTTTTGCTGCCATCTAGTTTTGATATCATGAATGGTCTTTATAATTTCACCTGCAAATTCTTTGGGAATTAGATATTTCTCGCCCAAAACAAGCAAAAATTCTCTTCAAGCATTTTTCCCGTCACTTGATATCCATCATTTAGGTGGTTCTTGAGGAGTTCGAATATTTTACGATAAGTTAAACATAGTGGTTCATCGTCCAAGCTCTTACTGGTCGAAAAGAGGCCTGCAATGCACAACGAATAGAGTAAATAACCATCGAATTATGAAAGACTTGTTTTCAATTATGCAAAAACATATATAATGTAATAATATATATATAAAATTCGCTCTTATTTTGAATGAAAAATTAGTTTTTATATTTATTTAGTAGTGCGGATTTTCAAGAAAATAAAAAATCTTTAAAAAAGCAATATTTTTTACAATAAATTATTTAAAGAATATTGTTATCAATAATTAAACGTCAATAATTCACAGGGCAACAAGGAAGTGCATATAAGAGTAATGTAATAAATTTTTTGACGCGGAAAAAACGCTTGAACAGTCACTTTAATGGATAACTGAAGCTGACTAATACGTGAATTGGTCAATTAAATGATTAATAACATTCGTATAGGCAAATATTGGCAGACGTTTTCAAGTTTTTAAGGTACCTTTGGATATAACTTAAAACAGCTGATAAAACTTTAAACGGGATCTTATAGAATACTTTAGCAAACGTAGATAATCAGTACATTTTAGAAGCTAATACACACACTACTATATATAAATATATAAACTGTATGTAGATATTATAATGAACCTGCGTATTTCGTGACGGCAATGCCGAATTATTTATTTAATTTTTAAGTTATTGGAAATATTTTTAGTAGTATCTCATCATACTTATATAGTTTTTCACTTTAAAAAATAAACTGCATTTGTCAAAACATTGCAATATTGTAAAACTCAGAGTTATGAATTTTTCAAAATAGCCGAAAATGAATTTTTTCAATCTTATTTTACCCATTATTTTCAGAAAAAAATTGGTTAGAAATCATTTAAAAAAATTTGAAATAAATTGTTTATAATAATTGGCACTATAATATATAATTAGAAAATCTTAAGCAGATATTTTTGCATAATTTATAATTTAACGAGATTTTAATAAATAAATTATGTTTAGGCAAATATCGGCACACTTTTTAAAGTTTTTTAGGTAGTTATGAATATTATTTACCACTTTTAATAAAAATATTGAAGGAATGTTGCTATTGATTTAATAAAAAATGAAAACTTAATCGAGAATTTTTATTACAGAATGTGCAAAGTACTTACTTTCCTGAGTCGAATCCATTTTTTTGAATAACCAGAGATGCAGTAGGCTTGGGTGTACGCTCCTTCAAAGGTCATATACGGTTAATACTCAAACATGAATGAAACGCATATCTTAACTGTGTGTTCCCTTATCAAATCTCTATCGCTCCATGTGCATGAAAACGTAACGGGAACTTCGAATTTTGTAACTTCATATCTCTATTTATCAAAATATGGTAAAGGAAAGACAGATCTAGTAACTTTTTTCTTTCTCACCATGTCCCTATCTTCCATATACAGGCACCATTGCGTACCCCCGGACAATTGTCCGCGACTGCCTATTTATTTTTGTCACCATATTCAGCAGAAACCCTTGTACAGGGACCCTCTATCCGCAATCCGAGGACGCGTTCGGTGGCTTTGTCATAGGCCCTTTGGTTTGATTCTGAAGGGAATCAAAACAAGCAAAACAATAACAAAACT
>NC_046658.1:39787575-39788734 GCF_010883055.1 Belonocnema kinseyi
CGAACTTTTTGTTTGTAAAAATTTTATTTACTCTCAAACTTTTAGACTAATTCCATAAAATGTAACTTTTAGTAGAATCAGTTGATAATTAATTAATCAGTTCACAAAATAAAACACATGAAACAATTATTTTCATCAAAACATTCAAATAATGTTTACGTTATATGTATATTCTCCTTTAAATTTTGAAACAGCGTTTCTATAAGTCTAATTCATTAAGAACCTTTTTCAATAATTAAAACCAATAAGAAGAAAGTGTGAGGAAAATTATCAGCTAATAATGAATTAAATGGTTTATACCATGAAAAGCCTCAAATAATTTGTTTTACTGAAATAATAAATTTATTTTTAATTTATATATATTTTCAACTTCCTTCCTGAAAATCTTAGTTATTAATAACTTTCAATAATTTTTTTTGTAAAAAAACACATGTACATATGATTTTGAAAATTTAATTTATGTAATCATTTCAAAACATCATCAACATTTCGAAAAACTATATAATTGTAACAGAAATAGGTTAAATATAAATAAGTTTTTATTAAAAGGTTTATATCCTATATAAATGAATGCAATCTTCATGTAATCATATATCGTAAAAAAATTAATCAGCTAATAATAAGTATTTATTCTGTTCATAAAATACAAGGCATTAAAGAATTATTTTTATAATTAATTATTCAAATAATTTTTACTTAGTGTTTTTCGCAAAATGTATATTATTGATCAAATTTGTAAATATTCCTGAAAAAAGTAAAATATATATTTGGATCATTTAGAAATCAGAATTCCGATACTCATTTCACAACGTAACAAAAATTTACATAAATAATGAAATGAAAAAATATGTATTTTAAACATTAATAATACGTTATTACATAAATTATAGCCGATATTTAATAATATAACATTCACGTAAATCATCAATTTGTTAACTTAAATTTAAATTTTAACATTTAGTCTGTATGTAATTTACCATTGTGAAAAGTATTAATGAACTAATAATTAATTAATATGACCATAACATAAAAAGAATTGAACTATAATTTTCATTCAAAAATTGAAATGTTTTTCCCTCTCCCTTTTTTAAAATTTTACTTCCATTTTTGAAATAATGATTCACTTTTATCAAGCACATTATATTTAATATTCAATTAT
>NC_046658.1:39788834-39795312 GCF_010883055.1 Belonocnema kinseyi
TATAACAGAAATATATTTGAATGGGTTTTCTTTAGTAAAATGGTCAATTGATTATTAGCTGATTAACGTTTTGTGATTATTTAAGTAAATAAAGATTAAAACTTAGTTCCTGAAAATTAAGTAACATAATTTAATTATTGACTGAAAGGTTATGTAATGGAATATTGAATATAATTTGGATATTAAAAGTTAATTCCCGGGTGGAAATTTAAGTGGGGGGCTGGCCATTCTACGGCTGGAGAGCCCGGATTTAGGCCGCGAGGTGGCCGCTGAGCCCGTGTATAAGTCGGGCTGTGGCCGGGGTTTCTGGTCGGAATCGGACCAGCATCGTCACGCTGCGCTGGCCAGCGTCCGGTCACGGAGCATGGCCGGGAGCTGGCCGAGGCGTCCGACCGTAACATGGACAAGATCAATTTGTGCTTTACTACATTTAAATGATTCAAGTTTCAATTGTATGAAGAGCATCAGTCACTGAAGCACACAGACAACATTAACTATTTTCACGTAGTCGTTGAGAGACAAAAAAGGTATTTAAAAAATTAATATTTAATGATTGTGAGTATTTTGACTTTAAATATTAATAGTCCTGTTTAGAGTAAATACATATATTACATTTTTAAATATTATATGTGACATGCGCTGAAAAAAGGAGCTTACTTTGAAAAGTGAGATTGTTCAGAACGAACGGTTGAAGTCGACCCGGTTGACAGAACTTTTAGGAGAGAGGGAAGGCCCCCGAAATCTTCCCTCTCCACTTACCACTACATTCTCACGAAAGGAGATAGGTCGTAGATTCGGCTCACGGACGGGGTATAGATGAGACGCGTGGATTGTATGGTGAGTGCTGAGAGATGTTTCACGGTATCTCGAGCTCGCGAGCTAAAGCTCTATTACTTGGGTACCTAACAACTAACTCAATTATTAGCAATAGTAAGGCACGAATATTTTTTCCGATGGTTTAATTAAAAAGAGCAGATAAAAAGCTATCGAAATTTGTAAAAACCTTGATTTCGATTTTTTTAGAGTAAGCCCCCTTTCTTCGGCACACCTCACATATTACAAATATAATTTCTAACGCTACGGGGTATCGAACCTACATATCTATACTTAAACCTAAACCGACAAGTTGAAACTCGTTGAAAAAGCCATCCTCATAAGCTACAGTTCAGAAAAGTTACGGTACCAAATTTTAAGTTCTTTTTTTCTAAGAATTTATTATTATGGGGCGTTATGTAAATTTATAATGCACGAACAATTAATAGGCATATCAATAAAAATAATTTTTATATATATAATTTAAATTGATTACAATTTTTCTCCGCGTGATATTTTGTTTTTTCCTATTGTAGACTGATTTACAACTTTTTACAATGAAAGGAAATGTAATTTTTTATGAACATTAAAAGTTTTTAATGGCGGAATTCAGATATTTAATCGTGAATGTTGAAAATTTTTTAATAATAAATTTTTTTAACTTTCGTGTAAGGTTTGGTTTTTAGGTGTTTTATACTATTTTGCAATAGGCTTTATAGCTTGAGCGCCAGGGGAGCTCCATAGGGGGCTTCCTGCCCGCATTACAACTTACTATTTTACAACGTTTAAGATTGATATAAAATGTAAATTTTTTCTGAACATTTGAAATTTTTCATAAAGTTGGAACTTAGAATTTTTTTCTTAAAAAGAAAAACTGTTCGAATTTCAAAAAAGTGTCATCGAATTTTTATCAAAAAATGCATTGTTTGTAAGTTTGATCTCATGAAACCTTAAAATTTGTGGTGCAAAAAAGATATTCACCCAATATATTTCCACACGTAGAACATCCATGCTGGTATACTTATCCGTTTCTTAATGAAATCAGAAAAACTAATTAAGTTATTGAAAAGTTTAATAATTTTATTATTGCCAATCAGCGCCCGGCCAGCTACCGTCTGAGGATTCGATCATAAGATTTGTCCGATCAGAGCCCTGTCAGCCCCCGACCAGAAACCTTGCAGTACCAGGGTTACCCCAGGCTATTTCCACGCGAGTTTATATTTGCAATTATATTATTTCAATTAGATAATTTTTCAAATAAATCTGATGTACTGAAATGTGTATTTGCATTCGATTTTTCAAACCATATGGAAATACGTTTGATTTTTTTCTGAAATTAGTACCAAAAGTTAAAAATAAAACAAATTTTTCAAAATGAATGTGATATTTAAAAAAATGCAGAGTACACATTATTTCTATGTTTGAATGAAAATGATTGTTTAATGCTTTTTATGTTATCATTTATGAAAAAATCAATTAATTGTTATATGAATAATTTTTCCACCACAAAGAAATAGATAAAGATTCAATTATAACTTTTTTTTTTAAATTAAGTATTTTATGTTGAGCAAAAATTTTTTTTTAACATTTTGTTACCATATTATAATTCCAGAGTTTTAAAGAAGAAAATGTTTTCTTTTATTACACCTTGGTAAAATTTTTTCTTTAATTTTAAAAGAGATAAGTAAAATTAAATTATTCAAAAAACTTATTTTAAGAATTAGAACAATAGAAGCGTCTTTATAATTTTGAAAGATTTTAAGATTAAATTTGTTTAAAAAGTGATGGGAAAATTTGAAGCATTTGATATTTCATTTTTAAATAATAATTTAAAATTTTAAAGATTTCAAAATTGTTTTTAAAAAAAACGAAGATTTTAAGACAATTATTTCCATTTTCCCGAATTTAATTCAAATTTAGGTAAACTTCATTTTTTAGGGCGTCAAGAGAAGGAAAATGTATATTTTAGATTAATGGAAAAATTTCTAATAATTTTCTACTAATAAGTTCTAAGAGCTCATTAAAAAAGATTACAAAACGTTTTAAATTATGTCATAAAATTTAAAAAAAGGGTTTACAAGGTTTTAAAGTAACATCGTACCATAATGTATAATTTTAGAACAAATTTTAGTACATTTAAGATATATTTAGAAGTTTTCAAACGATTAAAAAACAATTAAAATTTATAAGATTTTCAAGAAAATCTGCAGTCAGATAAAAATATTTTTAAGAATTTAAAAGATATTGTATGGATATTTAATCAATTGTTTAAACCCTTATAATTTTTTCAACATATTTTTCCTTGTAAATCTTACAGTCACTAACTTCTGGAATTAGTAACGCAGGTAGTAAATGGTAAGAGTGATATTTTTTTGTTACAAACGATTTAGATTTTTTTACATAATGTCCATAGGAAAGGTATTTTTTCACTGACGTTACTGGAAAAACGATCATTTTCTCCATCTTTCCCATAAAGAAGAGCAAGTGACATTAATTGCATAAACCGTTGATAACTGTGCTTCACAAAAAGACTCACAAAACAATCGTTGCGTGCGTCACTAATTCCAGCAAATAAAAGCTTTCCGCAATTACTACATAAAGTGTTTAAACAAAGTGAAAATCGTTTTAAAATTGCCGAATATCCTGAAACAAAAATGGTTACTTCCAATATTTTTTAATTGAGTCATTATTTATAGAAAATACTAACTTTTCACACTTCGGCTGATGAAAGAATTATTAAAATGGAAATTGTATGAACGATTAAAAAATACGCTAAAGCACTAACAGTACTCTTGACATTCATCAGATTATCATGTATCCCGAAAAATAATAACTTTTTAAGACTTACTTGAAGAGATAAAATTGTTGAAAGAAATAATAATTGATTAAACAATTGAAAAATAGAAAAAATGCTTGAACACTTTTCACTTATAGAATAAAAATAATTCATGTTGAAAAAGATTAACTAAGCATTTCCTATGTTAAAGTCCATGGTAATTTGAAAAGCCAAGGGCATGGGTTAAAGTTGATCGATTAAAAATCAGAAGTAATTACCTTTTTTGTGTAATGAAAAAGGAGGGGGAGATCGATCCTCAAAAATCAAATGCTTAACTTCCTTACAACTAAACGCATTTTGATTATTACGCCACAATGCAAAATCAGTGACTGCTTTTTATTTAGGGTAAGGGGGTGGGGGCAGCGCCAACCAGTTAACAGTCAATGATTTTTTTAAAGTTAATGAGATGTTTAATTGATCCATTTTTTCTCATTTCGAGTTTTACATTATTTTATATCATATTTCTTTAAGTATTAATCACATGGAAAAAACAATGATTTAGTAATTTAATTATTTCTAACAGGCTGTATTTCATCGGCTTTGCCCCTCACGTGAGGGCAAAGCTGACTACAGCTTTTTATGAAAATCAACCCAGAAAACACGTTCTGTAACTGTTCCAGATCAAAAAAGGAACTGTGTTCTATAACAGTTGTTACAAGATGGTGATAGAACTGTTCTAGAACACTGTGTCAAAATTATGACAGAACTGTTCTCTAACTATGTGAAAGCACTGTTCTGTAACAGTTGCTATGGAATTGTTCTAGAACAAACTGATCACAGACGTTCTATATTATTTGTTTTAATTTTGTTCTAGAACTGTGCCGTAATAGTGTTATATCGAAGTTCTAGAACCCTGTTACAAGTGTTTTCTATAACGAATTAGTAACAAAGATTAATAACTGCTCCAGAACACTTATTACGTAATTGTTCTCGCACTGACCAATCACAGACGATCTGTAACATTTGTTCCAAGTTTGTTCTAGAACTGTGCTTTAAACGTGTTATATCGAAGTTCTAGAACCATGTTACAAGTGTATTCTAAAACAATTCAGGGACAAAGATAAGTAACTATTCCAGAACAGTTAATACGTAATTGTTTTAAAACTGACCAATCACAGACGTTCTGTAACATTTGATGCAAGCTTGTTCTAGAACTGTGCCGTAATATTGTATATCGAAGTTCTAGAATCCTTTTGCAAATATTTTTTAGCATAAATCATAAACAAAAATTGAGATCTGTTACTTAACAGTTCTAGTACTAAAGTTCTAGCGTTCATGTTCTAGCACTATTAAAGGATCACATACGATTTTTATTATTGTCTATATTATTATTATTATTAACTTTATTATCTCTATTATGCTGTCCGAACGTTACTTCGACGTTCTGTGGAAACCATTACATTAACCCTTAAAAGTCCCTTTGGGGTCGTTAGTGCTCTGACACTCTATATTGAAATTTACGAAGTTTCTGGGGACCTTTAAGGGTTAAATTCCTTGAATGAAATAATAAAATTGCTAGTTTCATAACTAATAACGGAAAGAAAGGATTATAATACCGTGATGTCTTTTCTAAATAAAATTTATTTAAAGAGAAGAAACGCAGTTTTGTAATTATAATTGAAGAATATTAATATTCTTTATCAGAACACAGATAAACATTTATGAAAGTATTAATATGTTTTTTATTAATGAAATTCTATTGATATAAACAAAAACATATTTTTGTATCGAAGATCATAGAATAATATATTGAAACACATTAAGTGCACGCGCGCTGAGTTCTAAGTAACTAAGTATTATCTCTCTCTCTCATTAAAATATGTTAGAGATATTTAAATATAAGCTTACAATACAGAAATACATCGCAGCATCGTAAAGATGTAAGGACATTCTCCAATGTTTTGCCTCGTGGGAAGTTCTATAAAAATATTTAAATTTATAATTTGACGTCTCCGAAAGACATTTTGGGGAATTTTTTGATATTTTACAATTATTTCAAAACATTCATAATAATTTGGCTAGAAACCACCTTGAAAAAAGTAAGAAAAAAAAAGAAAAAGAAAAAAAATGTGAGTACCAAGAAATAATGGAGTTTTCACGAAACACAATTTTGACATTTTGCCTACAAAATATATTATATACTTTGCCATACTTAGGTTAGTTTTAACCAAAGTTATTTTGAAGTTCAAGAAAAATGGGTAAAATATCGAAAAATTCCTTTAATTTCCTTCGGATTCTTGGCTTTCTAAATCTATCTAGTCCAATTATCATCTGAACATTTTTGGCTGATTAGCTATTAACTTTTTTTAAAAAAGCACGTATAAATAAAGTGCGAGAAGTTATCTCGCAATCACAATCCATAAAGTTATAATTTGAACGTATGATGTAGCTTTTCCGGTCCTTGTAAGGACAGAATGCTTTGCTTTCCACAACGATGCGAACGAAGTTATGGGCATTTGTCGATATTTTAAAATTGTTTCTACACACTTAAAATCATTTAGCTAGAAACTACGCAAAAAAATTAATAAAGAAAAATTTAAATTAATAAATAAATTACACAGAAACAATGGAGTTTTGATGAAACACAATTCTGACATTTTTTCTGCAATGTTTTTCTATAATTTGCCAAACTTAGGTTAGTTTAAACCCAAGGTATTTTGAAGTTTAAAAAATCCTGTTAAAATATTGGAAAATGCCCTTAATTTCGTTCGGATTCCTGACTTTCTAGATCTACGAGGGTAGTTCAATAAGTCCTTAGAATGACCAACATATGGCGCGCGAATCGCTCCAAATCATCTGTTTTCAGTCAGCACCACTCCCGACTAGATA
>NC_046658.1:39795412-39801049 GCF_010883055.1 Belonocnema kinseyi
AGCTCCAAGGAGATTATGTTGAAAAATAAAAAAAAATTTACCCAAAAAAAAATTGTTTTTATACTTCATTCTAAGGACTTATTGAACTACCCTCGTACTAATCTAGTCCAATTATCATCTAAACATTTTTGGCTGATTAGCTATTAAGTTTTGTTTTAAAGCACGTGCAAGTAAAGTGCGAAAAGTTATCTTGCAATAACAATACTTAAAGTTATAATTTGAACTTATGATGTAGCTTTTTCAGTCCATATAAGGACAGAATGTTTTGTTTTCCACAGCAATCCGAACGAAATTATGAGGCATTTTTTGAATTATTTCTACACATTCAAAGTAATTTGGCTAAAGCCTACGCTGAAAAAAAGTAATGAAGAAAATTTAAAATAAAAAAAAAACAATTTTATCATTTAATAGCCTAAATTATAATTTATGTTAACATAACCTTAAAATGTCCTAAAAATTTTAATCTTTTTTGAAATCCTTATCAACATTTTCAGTAAAAACCGTCACTCTCACCTTGAATTGCACAACAATTTTTTATCTTTTTTGAAGTCTAATGATTTTTTATTAAAAATAACTATTTTCGTTTAAAATGATTAAAATAACCAGAAGTTGTAAAAAAGTTGTGAATCTTCTTCAAAATATAATCTAAAAAAATTGAGAATAGCAATTTCTGAGGAAAAACACTGACTAGATCCAAACTTTGATGGAAACTCAATTAAATTCTGATATCGTACGTTATTTATTATTATTATGTTAAACAAATAATTATTTTATCCTCGCCTTAATAAATAAGATCGTATATTTATGTATCTAACACTCATGATGGTATAAATGATAAATCATGATTCATGGGTAAAAGGGAGCGCAGCGATTTGCCTTTCTCGCAATTGAAATGAAGGGTCAAGTGTTTAAGAGAGGAGCCGAGGCGGCAAGAAGCATACTTACCTGGCGTAGAGACTACTGTGTTCAATAAGGCGGTTCCTCCAGGGCCAGTGATGGGACTGACAACGTTCTGACCGTCATTTACCGGTTATGTGTTGTAAATGGGTAAATTCGGTAAAACTCAAAATATGAAGAAATAACTAATTAAAAGTAATTAAATACATTTTTTAAGCATTTTTGTACACAATCCGAATTAAAGTGCATAAATCACTGTAAGGTAAGGAAAAAGAGACTGTAGATAATAATTAAATACATGGTCGATGTGCAACATAACCAACAAATGTCGAGCCTTATGCGACTGGATTTTGAAAACACAAATCGCCAGGTTATAAAGACTTTAACGTGAAAATGAACAATTTTCTGAACCAAAGTTTTGTATTGAAAGTATAATGAAAAAAAGAGCAAAACATAACCCTATTAAACGACTTCGCAATATTTAATAGAAAAGTATTAAGGAATCAAACAATTTAAAGGAAGGAATAGCAATATCTGTCATCTTATTTCATACAAATAATAACTAATAAGCAATTTGAATATTTCCCATAAATTTTTAAACAATTGTTAACTATTTAAATAAATTTAACTTATTTAAACAATTATCTATTCCCAGATAATTTTTAAATAATCTATTTTCTGAATGAAATGTAATATTTTGTCATGACTTGGAGTATTTACATTTTTTAAAAACGTCATGTAATTATTTAAACAATTCATTATTTTCAAAATTTATAAAAACTGAGCTAGAGATGTCTACTTTTTTCTCAATTTGTTACTCTATTCTACTTTCTAATAAATAATTACACAACTCTGAGACATTTCGTCTAATGTTTAACAAATTTCTATTTGTTTAAAGAATTATTATTTGCTCAATCAGTTTTTTCCGATGACCTTAAAAATAATATAAACTAGAATATATTCAATTATTTTTTTGACTCTATAATGCATAGAAAAAACATGTTAACCTTTTTTAATTGTGTAAACACTTTTTAAAAATATTTTTACAATCGTATTTTCCGAAATAAACATAATATTCAATGATTTCAAGTAGTAAATGCTGTAAGAAAGAGCATGTCGTCGTGCCCAAATGACAGGGTGCCATCTCGGTAGGACGAAGTAAAAAGGTGCCATCTCGGGTGGCGATACATGGAAGCTTAAGAATCCCATATAAATAGTATTGGGAACACCAACGCCCTCTGAAGTAGGGAACCTTTTTATTTGGTTCTGCCGAGATGGAACCTTGAATATTTTTTATTGAATAAACAATTTTTATTCGTGTTAACCATCCATACTCAATTTGAAGGAAATTTGAAAAAAATTAATTGTATAAACAATTACATAAAGCTTTTCGCAGAATTAGTATTCTTCAAAATCATTCAATATTACGTTTAATTAATAAAATACAATTTTAAAAATATTTTCTTAGGAAAAAAGTAATTTTTGAAAGAAATTCAGTTTGTTCGAAGAACCAAAAAGTAGTTAATATATTCTTTCTACACACTATACAGTCAGAAAAATAATTTTATGTGTTCCATTTTATATTCTTTCCCAGAAGCTTTCGAAAGAAAAATGCTTTATTAAATAAAAATTGTTAAACATTAGAAGCAACGTAACCAAAATATGTAATTATTCCACAAAAATTAGCATAGAATATCATCTTAAGAAAAAAGTGGACATCTCTGTGTCGATTTCTAGATCTCCTGAAATTAAACAACAATTAATTATTTAAACAATCACATAATGTTCTTTTAATTAATTTACTTCTCCAAACGATGACTAACCACAACATTTCATTCCGAAAATACATTTTTTTACATTTTTTGGGAAAAAATAATTTTTTAAGTAAGTGACATTTATTTAAATAATTACAAATTGCTTTCGAAGTCATGGGGGAAATTCAAAATGTCCATTACTAATTATTTGTGTTCAAAAATGGCAGAAATTGCTGAAAAATTAACATTAATACATAGAGCGCTACGAAAGTTTTACAATACAGACGAACCTTTTACAGTTTTTCGAATTACTTTCCAGCGCAGTGAATACACTTTTCCATACTTCGAAACCAGTCATTGAGCCAACCCTGCCACTTTCCTTCTGGAAGATCTGCATACGCTTGGCCCCACGCCGTCAAAAGCTCAGTTTCGTTAGTAATTCGACGCCCTTTTAGTTGTTTTTTTACTTCCGGAAACAGCCAAAGTTACAGGGAGCAAGATCTGGGTTGTAAGGTTGACCTTCACTGTGTGAGCCGGTGCATTGTCGTGGTGGAATAACCAGGTGCTGAGTCGAGATTTCGGCATGATGTTTTTGAGTTGGTTTATGACTTCGGGCAAGCATACCTGAGTGTACCAGGAAGAGGTGACTTTACGCTGGTTTTCCAGTACGACCCTATCCACAATGCCGCGTTTCCCAAAGAATACTGCAATCATTCTTTTGTTTGCAGATCGAGACTTCCGCACCTCCACTGGAGCATTCTCATCCTCAAACAGCCAGATCTTGTTTGGTGATTTTGTTCGAACGCCGTAATAATACAGCCAGGTTTCGTCGCCTGTTATAATACTATTTACATCCCGAGAAGATCCCGATTCAAATCTTTTTAGTATTTTTTGGCACCACTTTACTCTCGCTGCCATTTGCTCCTCAGTCAAAGAATGTGGTACCCATTGAGTACAAACCTTCCTAACATGTGAATGTTCATACAGAATTCGATAGACTGCTGGTGCAATAATATGTAACATTATATCTATCTGCCGATACGTGATTCTTCTATTATCATTCAGTAGATTATTCACAGACGCAATGTTCTCCGATGTCACCGATGTCATCGGAAAATTATTGTGCGATGCGGACGATCCTTACCCAATACCGGAGACACTTCCTCAAAACCTGAGTCAACAGGTTTCCTCTTCTTACCTAATTTTTGACGCTCGTTCTAATGACGCAAGGATCATCTCTCTTCTTCCAATAGGTTTCGCGTATTGCAAAACTTTTGTAGCGCCCTACGTACGTAAAAATGTAGTTTTTTTATATTTGGGTCATATGTCTGGCTTTGTGCGTGTGTGTGTGGGGGGGGGGGGGGGGGGGGGTAGAAATAAAAGTTGTTAATATGGTTTTATTTCGTAGATACACCTCTTCAATCCTTAAACAATTGTGCACGTTTCTATAATACTCTGAAGTGTGGATTTTTTTGCTCCGGAAATTAAAATTTTTTATAGGGGCAAGGTTGTCCCTGTCTGTAACGTAAAAAGCATTTTTCGAACTACCCAAATATATATGTTTGACCACGTTTTATTTCAGTGTGGTACCATAAATGAGGCATATAATTATTTATATAATTTTTTATATGAAATATGTCACATAGCATAGAAAAATAATAAATAAAACAACGCATACACGAGCTACATCCTCAGAATTTAATTTAAGCATTATATATGTGTTTTATAAACATCACAAAATTTAAACAATACAAGATTTCTACATTATTCCAGTTTCTTTACAATAAATGGCCGCTTCCCGTAATTTTTTCCGCCCTGAATCCGAATCTAGTAACAAAATCGTCCTATCACGTAAGTAGGCTTTAGCCTAGGGCGTCACGTTTTGGCGGGTGGGGACGGGGCAGCCAAATTTTCGTGCTCTAAATTTTCAAAAATTTTGAATTTTTATACACAGATGCTCACTTATACAATTTATTGGATAATTCTAAAGAATACATAATATCGATTTAATTTGAAATCACGTAAGTACGTTTAAAAATCATACATAACAAATCGAGCTTCAAAAACCTTTTTTCCTCATTTCTAAAGTATCGGATGAATGCCGTCAAGCATTTATGATACCGCACTCAGCGTGGCATCGTAGCTATAACGATAAGGCGTTCGACTTAAATGTCTGCGGTGCGTGCGTTCGATTTTCGGCGCTTGCGGATATTTTAATAAACTGCATTTGTCTTTAGTTATTAGTAATAAGTCTTCTCTAGCCAAATTTAACAATAAGCTTAGTTTTAAAATAACGTGCGGAGTATAGTTTACAATCGAATGTCAATAAAAATACGAGAAAACGGAGGAATGTTTGTCAGAGGCTACAGAAAGGTGTAAAATCTTTAGATTAAACTTTTGCAAAGAAAATGTATTTCACAATTGGATTAATATTTTCCTCCTTTGAATTAAAAATTTCTGATAATAGATTATGGCAATGTACTGGTTAAACTTTAATACTACTACAACCATAGCATCAAACTTCAGAATTTAAAGCATGATCAATTTTTAAATATTTTAATAATATTTTATTTGAATCAACAAAATAAAAAACAATAGCATATGCTTTAGAATAATAGTGTGTGAGGGACTATCTAGATTTTATAAAGATCCTATTAATAGGCCATCATTGCGTTGCTTACTGATGACCTCGCTAGCTAAGCGTGACGCTTTCGCTTGCGCCCTCGATAGATTGCCACTTTAGGGCCTCGATAGAAAATAGGAAATCTAGACAGGGCCTCTTAAGAACCAAGTTATAATTTCTACAAGGGAGGTTCCGTTTAATTTCTTAAATTTATTGTAATCTTTAACTAAATCTCTTAGATAGAATTCTACCTCTATCCTGACACCAAAATTGTGGGTCCGGATGCAATAAGGGCACATAAAATTTTTTCGTGCGAAAACGAAGTCCCCTGGAGGCTTTAGAAAAAATTTTCGAATTTTAATT
>NC_046658.1:39801149-39811369 GCF_010883055.1 Belonocnema kinseyi
GAGGGTGATGGAATTTTTCTGAGGTCAGATTCAGATTCAGCGCAGCAAAAACCTTCGGGTATAGTAGGTCTGGTCTCTGGTTCTGAGAATTGTTGGCCTGTGCTATTCAAAACCTCTGACCTTTTTTAAGGTTTTTAAAACTCTTTGAAAACTTTTTAAAAATAATTTTGGTTATGGATTCTGAATAAAAGAATAAATGTCGTTTAGTCTCCAGAACAGCAATTTCAAAATATTTAAAGCTTCAATAGTTGAGACATTTTAAATTTGTAGTCTTCAGCATATTGAATAATTTCGAATTTAAAGCTATTTAAATATGTCATCAGAATTTTTGAATGGAAAGTGCTCAATAATTTTAGATTGAAACATTTCAAATTATTTAGTTACAAATTCAAATCTTATAAAATTGCAGGTTTAGAAATGAACGTCTTTTAATATTTGAATCATTATTTTTAAACAATTAAAATCGTATAAATTTAAGTAAATCAGAAAGTAGGACTATTAAAACTTAGGAGTGTTTGAAAGAACTGAACAAATGTTTAGTTTAAAAAGCTATTTAAGAAGGTTCTTTTTTAAGTTTTATTTATTCTTTGATAATTTGTCACTCCCCCTCCCTCATTTTTTTGTAAGAAAATAACGCCTGGTTTTAGTAAAAATTAACAAATATATATTAAAGGTTCACTCAAGGTCATTTCGACGCGTCCAAATGACAAGGTTCCATCTCGGCAGAACCAAATAAAAAGGTTCCCTACTTCAGAGGGCGTTGGTGTTCCCAATACTATTTATATGGGATTCTTAAGCTTCCATGTTTCGCCACTCGAGATGGCACCTTTTTATTTCCTCCTACCGAGATGGCACCCTGTCATTTGGGCACGTCGATTTCTGTTCAAAAAGCTTGTTCCTGAATAAATTGACTCATTGTTTCGGATTTCGTTATGTCACTCAGGGATTGTGTTTTTCATAGAAAACATTGAAATGTGGGTTTTTCACGTTTCTAAAATTATAATTGAAGGTCACTCAGGGTAATCTTCTGTGCAAAATATTAATTCATAAAGAATATTTGTCAAACAATAGAACGGATTTCTTCGCCCAAGATACAAACG
The DNA here is from genome assembly GCF_010883055.1 of Belonocnema kinseyi. NCBI lineage: Eukaryota > Metazoa > Arthropoda > Insecta > Hymenoptera > Cynipidae > Belonocnema > Belonocnema kinseyi. The sequence continues at coordinate 39,802,250 of NC_046658.1, forward strand.
TAAATTGCACTATAGTAAAAACAATTGGAAAAATTTAGACGAAAGTCAAATCTGGTAAAGAAAACAAACCTTTGTGGACCTATAAATACTAATTTTATTCCCCGAGAGATATTAAACAAAATCTCTTCGAAACTCTTTTATTGCAACAATTTAATTGAAGAAAAATATTTTATATAAAAATAAAAATAGTAAAATTTTTACATACTATTCTTCAAATAAAAAATCTGTGTGTCAAAACACAATCCAATATGACTATTTATTCTAAAGTTATCCGATATACAGGCAACCACAACAACAATTACAATGACGACGACGCCAGAGAGACAGACAATACAAATATTCCATTTTTAATCGATTTAGTTTGGAAATTTAAAAAAAAAACAGAAGAATTTTCAATATTTATTTTAAAATGAATTGTCACAATTTCAGAGTATTACATTTAAACTTTGAATGCTACAATTATAATTTTTTTTATTTGTATTTTGAAGGTAAAAATATTTTATATTGATTTAAAAGAACAGTTAAACAATCATTAATTTAGAAAAAAATCAAATAAGCTGGAGCTTTCTGAATGTTTCAAAGAAAAGAAAAAATTTGGAGCTTCTCAAGACCCCGTAGGCACAAAATTTAGCGACGTCTTTGCGACATCTTTACGACCACTTTACGACATCCTATGTCCAGGTAGTTACGGTATCTTTACGAGATCATAAGGACATCGTCAGATCATACGATATCTTTACGATATCGTAAAGACAACTTAAAGACATGGACATAGGATGTGGTGAAGTTGTCGTAAAGATGTCGTAACGATGTCTCAAAGACGTCGATAAAATTTGTGCCCACTGGGGAATTTTGAAATATTAAAAAAAAAATTAAAATTTCTGGGAAGATTTAAAATGATTTTTTATTTCGAAAAATTACATAACTCAAAGAGAATGTTTAAAAATATTTCAAAACATTTCAAAAGATTAAAAATATTAGAAAAAATCTAGAAGCTCTTGAGAAAATTTTGTGTGCAGGATTTTACAAAAAAGTTAGGGAAAATGGGAATCAGTCTAAAAGACATTTAAAAGTTCCGAACAATTTTTTAAATAATTTGAAAACATTTCAAATAATTTAAAAGAAAATTGATACTTTTGATGATTTTGAAATTAAATGTAGACTTTTTATTTTGAAAAATTACATGATTTTAAAAGGAGGTATAAAAATGTGGGACCACTGAAAAAAATCCCGAAAGGGATGACTGAAAAATCCCAAAAAGTGAAATCTCCGACACCTGAATAATAATTTTATAAAAAATACATTAAAAAACACGTGCGCTTTGAAAGAAAAAAATGTTTTGCCTAAATTTTCTTCGCAACTACATAATAACATTTTTTAAACAAACTTTGCAGGATTCAATTCAACAACGATTCATATCAAAATTTATTTTAATTTTTTTTTATTGATTAAAAATTTGGGCTTTTAGAAGTTTTTTGTATTTTTTAAAAAATACTATGCACATTTTTAAACAAAACTTTTTATCCAGAAATATGTATTCGATTATTGTATTTTCAATAAATAAATAATATTAAATAAACAATTTTTTGATTTGTTTAAATTCAGGAATTTTCTAGTTCGGATATTTTATAATTCAGCCATTTTCATTGGGCTTTTTTTCAAATTCGGTAATATCTTATTGTGCGGTATTTTATTTATTTTATTTTTCGTAATTTTTTCAATTCGAATTTTATATTTCGGGACTTTCATAATTTCGGGAATTTTATTATTTGGTTATTTTGAAATTCATGAATTTTACAAGTGTCGGCAATTTTATTTTTCGGGAAAATTCTCGACAATTTATAATCTTACCGAATTTGAGAATTCCCGACAGAAAATTTCCGGATTATACAATATCCGGGCTAGAGAAGTCCCTAATTTGAACAATTAAAAAAAATTGTTTGTTAAAAAATATATTTTTTAATTGAATAATAAAATATTTATACTAAAGAAAAAACTTTTTTAATGTTTAAAATTTCGAAAAATTATTGTTTGAGTTTAAAATAACAATAATTGAACAAATGTATTTTTGGATGAAAAAAGTTGTTTGAAAACATGCATTGTATTTTTGTACATTACAGAAAACGCTCGCAAAAATAAAATTATTATTTAAACAAATAAAAATAAAATTCGCGTTAAGTCAGTCTGAATTGAATCTTGCAAAGTTCCCCTGGCGGACCAAAGGAACCGAATGGAGCTTCTACAAAGTAACGTGATGACCCCATTGGGTCCCCATTCGGTTCCTTTTTAAAAAAACTCTAAAAAACAGCAAACTCAACTTTTAATTTGTTGAAATTCGGATTCTACGTTAAAATTCCGTATAGAAGGTCACGGAATAATCGCAACAGTTTTTTTCGCAACGGTAAAAAGATTAAAAAACTATAAGTCGTATAACACCTGTTGACTGCTACACTTTAAACGCATCGCCTGTAAGTAGCAGTCAACAGGCGTTTTACGTCTTATATTTTTTAAAACTTTTGACCGTAGCAAAAAAGACTTGCGATTATTCCGTGACCTTCTATAGGGAAATCTAACGTATAATCCGAATTTCAACAATTTAAAAGTTGATTTTGCTGTTTTTTCGAGTTTTTAAAAAAGGAACCGAATGGGGACCCAATGGGGTCTTTGAAGGTAATTTGTAGAGGCTCCAGTCGGTTCCTTCGGTACGCCAGGGGAGCTGTCTCCATAACAGATAAAGAAAATAGGATAACTGCTAAATGAACCCAAAAACAAAAAGGCTCCCCTCAGTAATCCAGGAGTATATATAATTCCTAGTTCCTCTGGCAAAGTCTATATTGAAGAAACCGGGAGACCGGTGAGCCAACATATAAGGGAACATGAGAGTAAAGTTAGACTAAAACATATTACGTAAGCAGCACTAGTTGAACAGCGTATCGAAACAGGAAAACATAGAGAAGCAATCGAAATCCTAAAATACCCAAATAACATCAATAAGGTCAATGGATGTAACTGCAATCCAATTTGGCTTTCCTTTCTTCCGGATTAAAAAAAAAGGACTTGATTTGCCAATTCGGTTCAACCAGTCCCCGCGGTGGGGCGCTCTGGCCAATGACAGGCATTGTAGAGATTATATATAACACTACCGGAAATCTAGACGATTTCTAGATACTTTCTAGACTCAGCTCGTCTAGCGAAAGTCTAGGGCCATTTTATGGCGACTGCACAGTCTAGGGTACGTCTAAAGTTCGTCTAGCGGCGTCTAGCATGTTTTACCTGCAGCCAGGTGTCGCAGTACCTTGTCTAGGGTTCGTCAAATGTTCATCTAGCGGCTTCTAGTAAGTTTTACTGCAGCCAAGTATCGCACTAACGATCAACAGATTTATTGCTCTCTATTGTATTCGTACTAACGCGCGACCTAATTATCGTTTTATTTTCAGAATAAAGGAGGTCCGTTTTCAATTTTTATTTTTGTTTTTTAGTCGAGTTTCATTGGTCTGATCTTGAACTATTGAAAAAGAATTAACAGATTATTTTAATCAATATCTTAACGTTAAAATTTGAGACTTTTTGTTAATTAAATTTAAAAAAAGTTTAAGTAACATGAATGTAACGATAATTAATCCACGAACTTTACTGTAAATATTTAAATTATATTATATCTTCTGTCCGACGAAAAAGCCTAAAAAGTTAAGTTTGCCACAGAAACTATTATCCGGAAATACAAACAGAGGAAGATAACCTTTACGAAAAATATTATCAGACAAAATAATTTGCACTGAAATCAAAAGTGATTATTTATAACAGTTTGTAAGATTATAATAATAACAAATATTGGGTATAAAAAAATCCAACTCACAAAAATGCCTTCTACAAATCAAACAATCATCTCAAGTCTGAGATCAAATTTATAGCACTAAAAATAATAAAAATGAATATAAATTTTAAGGAATAAATTTGTAAGATATGAATTGTATTACTCTGTATTATTGTCGATGCCTTAACATATGTAAGGTCTGCTATTTCTTAACATTCGCTAAAATGCTCAGAATGTTTATAAAACCAAGTATAACATTTTATCTTTAAAATACCAGATAGCATATCAAAATTTGGTTAAAAAAATAAACCCTATGCGAATTGCGAACTAATTGATGGAAAATGACCAAATATTGATGGTGCGAAAAAAGAAGTTTAGTTTTAGAATCAGCGCTTCAAAATACATAAGCAAACACCACGAAAATGAAATAAACACGAATTTTATAAAATTTTGTAACTTAGTGTAATAATAGATTCCTTTTACCTTAATATCCCGCTCAAGTAGGAAAGACCTCTGCCGGGATTACATGAAATCTTTTCTTGTGCGATAGGTTTGGAGGTAATTATAGTTTTCTGTTATTTTACTAAGCGATATCTTGTGATGATCTAGTGAGGTACGAAGATGGCGCTGTTAGTTTTAGATATTTTATTGAAAGTAAATTTAAAACATTTCGGATTACACTCTCAATTTAATTATAAATGTGGGATAAATTGAGCAAATAATCTCTTTAATTATTTTATTACCATATTGAAAAAAGTACACATTATGAGACATAGTATTTAACATTACATTAGTGGGGAGGCTTAAGCGTGTTGGGCATAGGGGTCAAACGGACCTCGGCCTGCATGAGAATGGATATGGATGAAAGGATCCCTATAAACGGGCTCTCCTGGGCATTTTGAAAAGGATCCCTATAAACGGGCTCTCCTGGTATGCATGATTGTAGTATGATAGAAGGGTGAAAGAGCGTAGTTAACAAGGGCTTTCTGGATCCTTGGGTCGAGGTCTCTCCCGGACCGATCTCCAATTTCTGGAGTCGGCACGGGAATGACCTGGGGCCCGCGCAGCGACCAAGAAACAGCCTTCCGTTGATATGGTGGCCTGCGAACGGGTATTCATTGAGTTTCTCGCTCCATGTGACCACCCTCCTAAGCTATGGGTGTAGAGTGATCGTGCCCATGTTCCTTTGGCACCTAGGGGTTACGAAGGTATCCTAACGGCCTCTCGGGGACACCGGACGACCTCCCTGAGTAATTAGTCTTACCCTTGCATGCGGGACTCTGCAGGAGCGGACCTTTTATTTCCCTAGCTACTCGTGGGAACCAAAATAGAACACGCAATAATTCTAAAAGAAGAAGGAGGAAGGGACTTGGTGGGGGGGGGGAAGGCTGGGTCCTAACGGGTCTAGCATAACCCTTTCACCTTGATTTGCCTCTCCGGCAAGCCTTACTCAGGCGGCGGCTGTGCCCCCAGCTCTTTCGGGAGCTGAGGTTGTGACGGTCCCTCTGAATGAGGCTATGGAAACGGGAGTGGCCAATCAGTCCCCCGATAAAAAGAAACGCATCAGCGGTTCCCTAAACGGGAAACTGAAGAGACAAGCGCAGCGGGCTAGTAGAGCAGATGCAGTACCTGATACATCGACGACCACACTGCCAATGACCAACACTGAAGCTCAAAAGCGAGAAAGGGGCTCAGAGGGCACCCCACCAGGGGGGGCCAAGCCTATGAAGAGGCACAAGGCGGTCCAGCAGCCGCCGAACACGGAGTCGTTTGTGGTTGGACTGACGGTCGCTGAGGGGACTGACCCTCTGACTGTGATGGTGATGGATACGAGTTACCCGGACTCGCTTCTCACTGCAGAGCAGCTAGAGCTTCTCAGCGAGGCTACTTGGAGGACGCTCGAGAGTGTCCCCAGATCAATGGCCTAAATTCAGGACCTATTTCTGCAGGGGAGGGGTCTTTGTATTTGTGGTAGCGGACCCAGAGGCCAAAGCTTGGCTACACAAGTTTTTGGCCGAGACAAGACCTTGGGAAGGCGCATCTCTTAAAGTGGGTGGGGTTGTGTTGCTCCAGAAGATGGCTAAGACTACGGCGTGGTTCCCAGGTAAACTGACGGACCTGCGGGTGGTTCTCGGTCGGCTGGAGAAATTCAACTCGTCACTTAACACAGCGTCCTGGCGGTGCGCCAGGCACGATAGGCTTCAGGAAGAGGACGCAGCTGGAGAATTTAAACATCTTCTAGTTGTGCCAATTCCTGAGTCACAAGCGAGGGCCCTTGCGGCCCTCAATAACAGGCCCTTCTAACTTTATGGGTAGGTCAACTTTCAAGTGGCCAGTCAGGGGCGGGAGAGGCCTGTCGGTGAACTAGAAGATCGGGATCAGACCTAAATGACTCCTCCCGGTCTAACCATTACCCAGATTAACTTTCATCATAGCAAAGGCGCGGTTAGAAATCTAAGAAGAACGGATTGGGGTCAGTTTTCCACAGAACTAAGAAGTGAACTCTCAGGGATGCCCAGGTCAATTAGAGACGTGGATACCCTGGACCCTGCCCAGTGATGGAGACAACTGGTTTTCAGATGGATCCAGGAACAAAGAGAACGCTGGAGCTAGTGTATACCGTAGAAGGAACGGCATGGACTTTACAATAGCGATGGGGTCCTACGAAACAGTTCTGCAATTTGAGATTATGGCCTTACTCCAGTGCGCCTATAAGGCAATGGAGTAAGGTGGGAAAAGATACAATCGTATCTGCTCAGATAGCATGGCTGCTATCATGGCTGTGAACGGAAAAACGACTACGTCGCTGCTAATATGGGGGTGCTTTGAGGCACTGAACAAGCTAGCGACAGAAAACCGTGTCACTCTGCTCTAGATCCCTGGACACAGTGGCATCAGGGGCAATGAAATATCAGACAAGTTAGCAAAGCTAGAAACAAAGGAAAATTTTATTGGGCCCGAGCCAGTTGTAGGAATTTCCAGTAGGTCGGTCACTGAAGATATTAACAGTTGGCTGACCGAGGAACATCAGAATGAGTGAGATGCGGTCTTTGGCTGCAGACAGGCTAAACACTCTTGGGCTCAAAGCTAAACCCTCATTGAGCGAAGGAAATTCTTAAGCTCGGGAGGAAGGAAATCAAAATCCTAACAGAAATGTTTATAGGACATGGATAACTGCAGTACCACAGACATAAGATAGGGCTTGAGGAAAGTCTCCTCTGTCGTCTCCTCTGTCACTGCCCCGCGATTGCGGGGAAACGTGTAACACTCACAGGCAGTTTCTGCAACAGTGAGTCTGAAATATCGGCCAATAGATCCTAGTAAAAAAAAGGTAATTAGGTCTAATTAAGGTAAATGCGCTAGAAGGCGCTTGAATTCCGCTTTGCGACAATTACGAATTGGAGCAGTGTGTGAATTCGTATAAATTGAGGAATAAGAAATTTTTTCCTGAAATATCCTATTTGCCCGAGTTCGCTTAAAAATTTTAGAGGAGCTAATTCTTGTAAATGCGACAGCGCGAATCCATTTCAGTGACAGCCAATTCATTTTAATTGGTGAGAGTTGAAGTCAAACTCTTATTCGCCCGAGTTCGTCATCACGAATATGGACAAAGACAGATCTATTTATCTTCACAGTTAAAAGACCACTCGAACTATTTTCAATTTCTCAGGGAAAATTAAAAGAATTGATCGTTTTTATTAATTTATTAAAGTAATTTTTGTAAGTAAAGATTAAAAACAACTTTAACATCTCATTTTAATTGAGTTTTATGAAGGTAATATTAATTATTGTAATACACCAAACTTGATAAACGTTCAAAATTAATTTTAAAACTAAAAACGTTTTCTTTTTGATTAAAAAGTTTTAACTCATAATTGTATTGAATAGTTACGTAAAAGTAATTATTTTGTCTTTGGCATTCAAAATTTAATAATTTTCTTTTAAATTAAAAAAAAAAAAACAAGTTTGAATCGAGTACTATTTTGTATGTCACGTGACAAAATGTAATTAATTCTATTTAAAAAATTAAAATTATAAAAAAGCAGCTTGATAATTAACAAAAAAACCATGCTTTCGATGACTTGGACGTGGTAAATTTATATGAGAATTGAATATGCTGAAACTGTAGATATTGTCACAATAAAATTTTATGAAACATTCTTCACTTTCTGGATATTTTTCTTTATACCAATATGTATCATCCATGAAATGTTCCACGATTCACACGAATTGGGTATCTCAGAGCTAAATTCGACCCAAATGGTCTCAATGCACCGCAATTATTTATTTTCCTAACTGTTTAAAAAAAATTATTTTACTTATTGTATGTTTTTTAGCAGTGAAAGGAGAAAATAAGTCTTTTTCAATTTTCCATAGATTTAGTTGCCGTGAGTTATCTGTTTCTTTTTGCAAAAATGCTCAAAGTTTTTCATTATTCTTTTTTCTTGTAAATCGCTTTGTATGTAAGTAAACGGATTGAACTTGTTTCATTTCTTGTATCAGGCCCTCTTCTCAAACAAAAGTTGGGGTGTTGAAGCGAATAAATTCTAAACATTTTTTCCACAATGTATAAATAAGGCCCATTCTAATACAATACTCAAGATGTTTGTAGCGTCCTCTTTAGGACCTCATTTTTTACATTCTCATCAGAGAAGGTATTAGATTTGTGTGAAATTTGACCGCCCCACCTCCCGTTTTTGTCAAATGTCCACGTTTTGAGACCCCGTGAATCCGAAAAACATATTTTTATGAATGTGCCCGTCTGTCGGTATGTGTTTATGTATGTATGCCTGTCTGTCTGTGAGCAGGATGACTTTTGAAAAAATCATTCTATTGGAATGGTCTCTGGTACTCTCTTTTAGTGTCGTACACTAAAGGTTAAGTTCGTTAGCCAGCCATTTTAGATATAAAATTCAAAAACTGAATGCATTTTGAATATTTTTGAGACCACTTTTTTCAAAATTAAAAAATGTTCTGTACGGATGTTTATAGTATTTAAAAAGTTGAACAATTTTTACTGATGAATTTTTTTATAAAACCAAAAATTACCAGGGTTAAAGCATTTACAAAATTCCAAAAAACACACGAAAATGAACCTTTTAAGTCAATTAACGGACGATATGAAAAAAAGCGAGAGAAGAAAAAGTTTTATTTCTAAATTGCCTACATGATTATCATAACAAATTTTTTAATTTTGTTGAAAAATCAAAAATTCAAATTTTGACAGCGTACAAAATAATGGAAAATCCAAAAATTACATTTTTTCCTGAAACAATTTCACAGTATTTCAAAGATTCTCAAATATA
>NC_046658.1:39811469-39812577 GCF_010883055.1 Belonocnema kinseyi
AAATTAAAATTCGAAAATTTTTTCTAAAGCCTCCAGGGGACTTCGTTTTCGCACGAAAAAATTTTATGTGCCCTTATTGCATCCGGACCCACAATTTAACTACTCTTATCAGTACAGTATTAGAGAATTTTTTAAACTTGAACACTTTTATAAAACTTAAATTTCACGTACTATTAACTAAAGTGATTTTTATGGGCTTGAAATTGAAAAAGCATATATGAAAATGATTTTTAAAATTATTTTATGATTTTACTATCCGCAAACAAGGAAAAAAGTTGACTTTATTACAGAATTTCTGGTTTCAATTATGAAACGCAGTTCGATTAGAAGGTGTCGTGAAATCGAAAAATCTTTGTTGCAAAGAGTGTGGACAAATTCAATTCTGAAGATGTGAATTGCTGCACTAAAAGAGCATATAGTTTAGAAATGTTATTTGACGTGATTTATTTCCCGCAGTAACGTTTGAATCTGTTTAAATAAAAAGACGACTACTCTTTATTTTAGTTTTTTTCAATATTCAAATAATTTGCTGGTATTTTGACAATTTCAAAAAACTTGACGAAAGTAAAATCCTAGTTGATTAGATCATTTTTTGAACTAAAATTAAGTATTATATTAGACATGCATACTTTGACATTATTGTGTTTGAATTTTAATGCCCTTTGCATTAAATTTAATACATAGGAGTAGAAGAAATTTCAAACCCCATTGAAATTCAGTCGGATTTTTCTAGCAGCATATTTTTGCAATATCCAGACTCTGTTAATAGTTGAGCAAGCCGAAAATAAAAATATTTCAAAATTGCTAAATGAATTGCACAAAAATATTAGCTGTTATAAGAATTCTGAATAAATTTTTAAAATATGCTCGCGGCGCCAGCGTACTTTCATCGTCCGCTGAGGGCGCGGCGCCTCTCATCACATTCGTGCACGCACGGGTGCACCCTCGCGCTGTGCGTTCGTTTTTGTACGTGGAATGCGTACATTTGGACAGCCTTTTTTAAAGATTATATACGAGGGTAGTTCAATAAGTCCTTAGAATGACCAACAAATGGCGCGCGAATCGCTCCAAATCATCTGTTTTCAGTCAGCACCACTCCCGACTAGAT
>NC_046658.1:39812677-39815441 GCF_010883055.1 Belonocnema kinseyi
TATAGAGCTCCAAGGAGATTATGTTGACAAATAAAAAAAAATTTACCCAAAAAAAATTGTTTTTATACTTCATTCTAAGGACTTATTGAACTACCCTCGTATTTATGATGGAATTCTTATTTCAATTTCAGCCTCTCTGCTTTTTATTTATGATCATATTTCTATTTCAATTTTGGGAAGGAAATTTTAAAGCCTTCAAAACATTTAAAAGAACTACCTGGACCTTTGAATGTATCTACCTGTGTGCCTGCGGAGAATTTCTCTGAGCTTCTCTGACTCTTATAGAGAATCTTTAGAATAAACTCAGAGATTTCTTTCGGTAGGTTTATCAGTTTCTCACACTCACCATTTTCAAACAGTGAATAAAACTTTTTCTAAACGTGAATACTAATTTTTTCTCGCTAAAGTTAATAATAATAGAGAAAGAAACGAGTTTATTCGAATTACTCGCAGTTGCCTAAAATTTTGCCAGATGAGAGAAAAACTGCAGAAAGTCACCTCCCGAGTTTAGCCGGCGTTTCGAAATTCGAGTAAACAACCCGGTCTTTTGTCGTATACCCATCCAGGTGCTAGGGGCGCACGAAATGGCTTGACATTTGGACTCTTCTCGAGTCGAGATCATTTAATATGTATTTTTATGAAAATTTGTACGCGCCGACATTTTAGATCGTTTTTCCAAAGTTCCATATAAATGTTTAGTGTTGCACAATAATTTAATCTGCATCGTGAGAGGGTACCCATACGAAGCCGTGTACAAATAGAAGTTATTAAAGTAAAAATGATTATCATGGTATATTCTTGAACTTCATTTCCAAATAAAATAATTACAAGTGAATTAATGGGTCGCGCGCTTATGCTCTTCTAGTTTGTTTAAAGACGCAACTGTTTTTGGTGACTTTGAATCTTTTTCCTTTAAAAATTGGAACATTTGGTTAAAAGTACACAGTACTGTGACGTCCAACTCGGATGTCGACAATTTATAATTTAGTTTTGATAGTCGATAAGGAAGAATTTAACGTTATCTATGTCGCGGTAAATTTAAAATGTTGTTAATTCCTTTTCTATAATGTTCACTATTCGAGTTCGTTGCTGTCTTAGAACATAAGTTGTTCCCCTGGAAATAAATACAAAGGAAAAAAAAAGGTTCACACGAATAAAACACTTGTTAATTTCACTTTTGGGAACACTGGTTGTATTTCGCTTGCACACGTTAGGTTGTAATGAAATAAATTTCGACGAATCATAATTTCACATGCTATCCATATTTTGAGTCACACACTCACAATGTTTAAACGACGAACCGAAATTAGTTTTATTATTTTATTATTTGTCTCTTTTTATATTCTCGATATCTAGTTTTAAAGATCACAATAATAATGGTAAAAATATGGAAATGCGAGTTTAAACTCGCAAAATGGTTTTTGCGGAGGTCCGAAATCGATTTTTCGTTCGAGAGAAAAATCTAGATCTCTCTAAAAAACGGCGCGGAGCTGGTTTTATATGGCTAGGCCACGCCTAGGAAAAATTGGGTTAGCCTATCATGGGTCATAAAATTGAATTTAGTAAAGAACTGAGCCAATCGCAATTTAGGAAGGAAAGTTTGCCCACGCCCTTATTACGCAAGAAAACCGGTTTAAAATTGTTATGTATGGGAGGGGATAATAGTGTAGAAAAGAAGAGTTTCCAGGAAAAACGATAAAAATCTTATTTAGACCACCCTTTGTTAAGTGATTTTAAAAGGGCAATTGGGCATGTCAATTTTGGTTTGACATTTGGCTTTCAGATGTCGATTTGTTGGGGTGTAAGTGGAGACGTTCCCTAAGTCATAAATATTGGAATATGAGCACTGGGGTCAGTTATCTGGTGACTCGATTTTCTGCTGTTGACTACATGAGTTTTGTAGACAATAGGACCCTTTTTTTTTGTTCCTTCGGTTTATGAGAAAGGGCCTGGGGCCTTCATAAAAAATGCCATAAAAAGGGGTTCAAGTTACGTTTTATAGCTTAGGGTCTTGCGAAAATGGTCTTTTCAACTTTACGTGCTTGTATCTTAATATCCCCAGAAGTCCTGTGATTTAGATTTCTTTAAGTGTTTACTTAAAGAGATCGAAAAAAAGGAAAGGAAAGAGGCAACTTACCACTTTGGGAATTTGGCTTCATAGTTTTCACACATCTGGAAGTTTATTTCGTGGGAATTTGATTTTAATGCATTTTATATTTTTGGTAAAAGGTTTTTCTTTTATTTAGGCATAAAGTGTCCTCGCTAACATAAGTATTTATGATTATGGGGTCCTCTTTTGCTTTCTTTTCCAATTTACGTTTTATTTATTTAATTTATTCATTGTGTTTTCATTTTACTGTTTTCGTACCGTTATTTTGTATTTTTGGGGTTTCGGGTTTCATTTCCAGTCCTACGGGATCGGCTTGATTTGAATATTCGGTTTTTTATTTTCTTATCAGTTCTGATCCTCAAGTTTTAATTTCAATTTAGCGCTTTTAGAATTTTTAAATATTACCGGTAACCTAAGTCCCTATTTGACTTGAGCATGTATGCTTAAAGCCGCTAGATGGCGTATGCATTTACTAAGTAGGCTTTAGCCCTACGTCACAGTACATACATACATTTATAGGTTAAAAATTTTACTATTTGAGCGCCCGCAAGCAGAGGCAGTGATCCCAGATCTGAAACGAGATGCGGTCCAATACTATGACAGGGCTATGTCCGTGTGAATATAGTAGGAGACGCTGTAAATGACTGAGTTGCG
>NC_046658.1:39815541-39819565 GCF_010883055.1 Belonocnema kinseyi
CGCAACTCAGTCATTTACAGCGTCTCCTACTATATTCACACGGACATAGCCCTGTCATAGTATTGGACCGCATCTCGTTTCAGATCTGGGATCACTGTGCAGAGGTATAAAAGCAATGTTGATACACCAAGAGTTCTATACTTCGCAGCCTTCCATAAGCCACGTGGTTAGTTACAGGGACGAATGGTGGAGGCGCCGCCACGAAATCGGGGGTCCCAAGCTCGCCAGAGACAGGTCAGTTTACCCTAACTCCTGTCTAATACTTTCCGGGTCTCAGGAAGTTTCTGAAAATTTAAATACGATCTGCGAATGAACGCATCGTTGAATGAACGAGAGGCTTACTTTTCTCTTACTCTATCAGTCTATCTATCTCTATCTTATGGTTATAAAAAATAAAAGCGTTTAAAATTTGAAAATTTTGACCAGAAACATTTGATTTGATTAACCGTAAATATAAATACTTTAATTATTTTTTAAATTGAATTGTAATTCATGTAATAAAAAGTAACAATAATTTATTTGTCATCCGTTCAAAATTTAAGAATTTCCCGATTTTAATGTTTAAAAGTGAAATATTTCAATTTGAAAGCCTTGGCCGTTAAAGAAATATAAATGTTCCATTAAAACTCTATAAACTATTTTTAATTTAAAAGTAACTTCATAATAATGGATTAATAAAAAAATTATTCATTATTTAGTCATACTTAAATGTTTATTCAGAACGAGTAATTTTAAACCAAACATTCAAAATAAACAATTTCAAACGGAATTGTTATTTGAAGAGATATTTAGATCCTTTAAAAACATTCAAAATTAATTTACATCTTGAAATGATTTTAAATCATTGAAACGAAGAGTTTGTACCGACAACGCCCAGCTATTCGCACTGAAATTTCGGTGCAAATAGCCACGGCCTAATTCAGAAGTGAATGAAGATTTCTGAACATTTGGAACGAAAAATTTAGAAGCTTTTAAAAAATTGTGAAATGCTTCAAAAAAATATAAACATTTTCTTAATATTCCTCGGAATATTAAAAAGGAGATTTTATTTTGAAAAATTATTTTACAAAATGTATAAAATATGCCTATTTGAAAAACTTTAAAACAAAATTTGGAAGATTTTGAGGGATTTTTGAACTATTGAAAATGAAAATAATGTAAATTCTAATTTAACAAGTGTTCAGTTAAAAAAATTAATCGTTTAATTCTTAATGTTTCTAGCTTCAAATTGCTTAAAATAATATAATTACAATTTTTTAAATGCATTGATTGATTTTGTGCATATAATTCAATTTCAACATTATTCTTTGCTTGATATGTTATACTTAAAAAATTAGCAACTTTATGTCTATTTGTAGTTTAATTTAATCTTTAGTAATTGATTGAAAGCGTTCGATTTGTTTTGTATTTACATTAAATATATATTGTGATAGAATTCATTTGAGATGTAATTCATTTGATGTAATTTGCGAATATTAAATACATATTTTATTATTTGTATGTAACATTGAAAAACAGTAGAATATCATTGAAGCATTCTCTTGATAGGGCGCGCGACTATTGGTTCTCGCACTTCGCATTCGATAATATATTTATCTCGCACTTCGCGCTCAATAATGTATTCAGCTCGCGCTACGCGCTCGGTCTTTGTATATTCCCCACAGATGTGCACATACTTTTAAAACTGAAGGTCAAAGCATCGACAACAGTAATTTGATGATTGTGAATTCTCTGTTGTTAAAGCTCCTTCGGCTTTACCGAACACATTCTCATCACGTATCTCGTTCTTCGCACTCTAGTTTGTCTCTGCGATTGTATATCATTTCCATAAATGTATATTATTATAATTTATAACTTAAATTGGTATTAAAACACAATTAGTTTCCTTCTCCCGTTTAAAAATGCGAATTCTTTAATAAAAATTTGGTTGTTAAACATTTGATTGTAACTTTTGTCATTTTGCCATAAGTGGCCATCCATATACATCTTGGACACTTTAGGGGGGGGGGGGGCGTATGGCAAAATTCCACGCTTGTCTACGAGGGAAACCGGGGGTGGTTCGAGCTAGAATCCACGTGGACACATATTTCCTTAAATCTTTGGAAAATATACTGAAATGAGACAAGGTATACTCTCGGTATACTCCAACTTTTATATTGTGCTCGCGCACAATATAATTTTTATTTTTATTTCAACTTTTTTTGGCGACTTTTTCTTTGAGGGTCAAATCATATTTAAGCTCACGTTCCTAAGCTGATTCGAATTTTTTCAGCCAATACATCGCTCCTTTTGGACTTCTTATAGTCCGGGAGCTCGCGACAATTCTATGGACGCCATTTTAGTACTCACTAAAATTTCAGATTCTTTTGTTTTCATAGTCAACAGTGCGAAATTCGTTGGCTGACTAACAGCTGTTGGTGTATTTTGCAACAATTTATCGTTAAACTCGTCAAAAATTCGAGTGAAAAAACGTCGTTTTAGTACTCTTCAAACCCACGGGGAATGATTGCTCGGATGCTAAAAACTAACAATAAGTTTGACTGCACAGTAAAAAAAAAAGTGTTCAAAATGATACCGAAATCAATATCATTTTGATATGCAACAAAAATGATAACGAATTCAAGAGAATTTTGATCGGCCGAAGAGAATGATCGACTTTTGAGATTAGTATGATCTGATTCGGGATCATGTATGAAGTCAAGCCAAGATGGCTGACGTTCTTACAATACTTTAGCTCATACTCAAGCTTTTTATGGTTTCTGATCGTGCAGTGTACTTGAAAAGTTGAAAAACTAACGAGATCTGATATTAGAAAATATCACATGTTAAGTGTAGTTGTCACTTGCGTGCGGTTGGATACCATTTTTAGGTTACCTCGTTATGACACCGGCGCCAATAATTGGCGGCCATTTTGTTTAGTCTGACAAATGAACCAAAAAATGAGATCAAATTGATTTGAATGGAAATTCATTACGATCTCGAGAGTCAAATGATCGCTGGAGCAAATGCAACAAAATTGATCCTTTTTTTTTACTGTGTGGCAGCTCCTGAGTGGTGCCAAAGTTAACTGTGAAACTGTCGAACTTCTCAAAAATTCGAGTGAAAAACCTTCGATTTAGTACTCTTGAAACCAATTGGAGATGATTTTTTAGGTGCTAACAACTACCAAGAAGGTTGACGGGCAGCTTCTCGGTGGTACCAAAGTTGACTGGCAGGCTGTCAAACATGCCAAAAATTCGAGTGAAAAAACGTCATTTTAGCACTCTTCAAACCAATTGAGGATGGTCGTTTTGGTGCAAACAACTAACAAAGAATTTGACTGGCAGCTCCTGAGTAGTGCCAAAGTTGACTGACATTTTAATCAGCAACCGAATGAAAGTTTCGTCCTTTTCATTAACTCAAATTTTCATCTATAGGATACTTCTATAAAATTAATATGTATATAAAAAAAGAAACTACGAAAATCTCACTTTTTACGTAAATTCACAGCTCGCAACAATGGGTTTCAAAAGTAATAAAATCACGTTTCTTGACTTAAATTTTTGGCATGTTTGACAGCCTGTCAGTCAACTTTGGCACCGCTTAGGAGCTGCCAGTCAAACTTCTTGATAGTTGTTTGTACATAAAAAATCATCCCCAATCGGTTTCAAGAGTTACTAAAATTAAGTTTTTTCACTCGAATTTTTGACATGTTTCACAGTCTGCTAGTTAACTTTGGCACCACTAAGGAGCTGCCAGTCAAACTTATTGTTTGTTTTTAGCATCCAAATAATTATTCCCCGTGGGTTTGAAGGGTACTAAAATGACGTTTTTTCACTCGAATTTCCGATCAGTTTAACGATAAAATGTTGCAAAATGCACCAACAGCTGTTAGCCAGTCAACGAATTTCGAACTGTTGACATATGAAAACCAAAGAATCTGAAATTTTAGTGAGTGCTCAAATGACGTCCATGTAATTTTCGCGAGCTCCCGGACATTTTAAAGACTAATAATATCTATATTTTCATAAAATACGTCCACGTG
>NC_046658.1:39819665-39823780 GCF_010883055.1 Belonocnema kinseyi
TTGATGTACGACCACGCTTAAATTCATTTACCCAGTTATAAACCGTTGCTAAGGCAGGGGCAGATGTGCCATGAACTGAGTCCAATTCATTTTTTATCTCCTGATTATAGTAGATTATAGTCAAGTCTCCTGATTATAGTGCTTACATACATATTAATAAAAAGATGGGGGATAATTGAGGAATCAAATTACAATAAATAGTATACGATGATAAAAAAGAAAGACGTAAGTATTTAGAAAAAGGATGGGGAGAGAGAGAGTGCAGACCAGAATAGCAAGATTTAGTTAAGGAAACAAGGGAAGGGAGGGGATGTATTCGGAAAAAGAAAAGAACAAAAAGTGTAGAACATGTGAGTGGGAGGAGGAAGCATGGGAGAATGTATGGGAGGAATGTAGCAGAATAGAGATAAACGTAGCTGGCAAAAGATTATGGTCTAGATTCTACGGGAGGATGGATTAGGGGGAGAATAAATGAAGGAGTTGGAGGGCGCTAGAGGAGCGAATGAGAAAGAATGAGAGAATGCATGTGAAAAAAATGGCAAATTGGAGGTACAAGAAAAGTTAAAGAAAGAGGAAATGGAAGTTGCTTAGATTAAACGAAAAGATTGTAAGTGATGGTTATGTCATAGCATACGTAGACTAAGATGCGTTCTCGTTCTCATTTGCTATCTCTCTCTCTCTTTCTCGCTTGCACTGTCGCTTTAGATCGCTCGCTCACTCGTTCGCTAACGCATCCTAAATTGCGCTATCACAGAAAATAGAAATAAGGATCTAGATATAAGATTTTATATGAATAGCTGTAAATAATTTTAAATGTAGTAAGGATAAGATTGTATCAAAAAAATATGTAGGCGAAAAGTTTTGTAAGGAATGGAAGTCATGTAATTTCTTAGGGGACACATTATGAAGAAAGAAGACAGGTCTTAATTTCACAATTCTAATTTGAAAAGTGTGCAGTTTTAAATTGTTCAACTAAAAAATTTTCTGATATTTAAGATTTAATTTTCAAACTTTTTTTTGTAATATATGTAGTTTTTTCTGAATTAAGAGGTTTCCACTTTGACTTATTAAGTTTGCAGTGTAGTTTCAATTACTACAAACTAAAACATTTTAAGTTTTAAAAATTTAATTTTTCTAATTTTAATCATCTAAAGAAAGTTTTAATAACTAGAAACAAAACGCGAAATGGCAGGGAAGTTTTCTATTGCATTTTGGCGACCACTCTGCACTACAAACATGAATAAATAAAATATGTCTTGCATTGTATTTGTATATGATCATTTACATTAAAAATTATTAAGAAATCTTTCATTGCGATTTTGGATAGTGCGCATCCGTGTAGCAATAATTACACCAAACTCTCGCTATCAGTCAAATGTCGGGATTAGCCTTCAAATGTCCTTGTACTGATTTTGGGGGGATATAAACGTAAACAGTGAGAGCCGCCTGACTGGTTTCCGCAACCACTCTCGCCCTACTCCCCTGAGGAACATCGTAAGGCAGCAGTTCTTGGAAGGCCGAGAACGGGGTGACTGTAAGCAAAAGTTTGGTGTACTAATTGAATAAGTATACACTGGAACCTAGAATTAGTTACCTCGAATTTGCTAATTCCTAGAAATTATGACCTGAAGTTTAGTGGGCCGAGATAGAGACTTGATCAACTAGGCGTGAAACACCAGCAGCGATGCGACAATAAAGATGCAGTACGCGATATTCACACGCATATATTGCTTTGCATTATGTGTTTCAATTAAAATTAATTACACGGCCCTATCTGTCTATATTTGGATTCCCCGGAAATAGCTTGAATATAACTTAGGTCATATTCTCGAAACCACAGTTTAATGGAGATTCCAGTTTATTTTTACTAATTGTCAGTAACTGTATAGTGACTAAAGTTTTCCAAATAGTTTCGGCAAAAAATATTGTGAAACAATGAAATCGTCACTTGACCCCTCTCACTTCCACCATATTTAAGGAACTGCTTCCACCTCTAAAAATGAGAGATATGAGATATAGGAGATATCTCTTACTTAATTATTATTTTACCTATATTTGTAAAAAATCAGAAACCAAGTTTACTTTTAAAAAGCATCTTTTTACCACCCTACTGTGTATCTAAGACACTTCTTGTAACAAAAATGAAAATCATTAATTGCAGATGTTTTTTTCAGTCTTGTGAGCAGATTTGCATGTGATAACATGTACACTAATGTTAGAAAACTTCCTCATGGAATAGATGACACTATGCTTTGTGGCAGGGATGCCAACGTGACGAGGCGATCAGACGCCTGCCAAGGTGACAGCGGAGGTCCACTATTATTGAGAAAGGAAAATACTCAATCTCTTGTCGGTGTAACTTCATTCGGATCAAGTTGTGGCAGCAGTGTGCCAGGTGTATATATGTCCGTGTATCCTTTCCTAGATTGGATAGAAGCTCAAGTCTGGGGCGATGAACAGGTGTTCGTCTATCCCGGTCAACTCACTTCCTAATAGACTGATTATTAAATTAATAATTGTATGCAAAACCTTGAAATCGTAAGAAATATGTAACTTTCTCGTGCATCGCACCTCGATTTGAGAAATGAGGAACCTTAGAGTCGTTATGAAAATATATATCGACAATTGCCTGACATACTAAGAAAAAATCAAAATGGCATTCATATTTTAGGGATCATCCATAAACTACGTTAAGAATTTTGGGTAATTTTTGTTTTTAATTTTTTTGTGTGTTTCTAGCGAGTCAAATTTCCATATGCCTATATTCTCTACGTGACCGTGTGGTGAATTACAAACTTCGGTAATAAGTCAACAATTAAAATAAAAAAGTGATTTTCAGAATAAGTGTTGAAATGTACCTAATTAAATTTTATATGACATTTAATCCGGGTATTATTGTATTTTTAAACTAAGAAAGGTAAAGGTTTAACCAAAAATGGAATAGTTAAACTTTTAATTTAAAAAAATTTATTAATACAAAAAGGAATTTTATACAAAATACTTAATTTTCTTTAATAACTAATTGAACTTTTAATACAGAATGACAAATTTTCTGTACAAAACAGTTGAATTCTTAATTAAAAAATATGACATTTTGATAAAAAAGTTAATTATATACAAAAAAGACGAATTTCCAATCAAACCCTGGTGGACCGCAGGAACCGAATGGAGCCTCTACAAAGTACCCGTAAAGCCCCCATTAGATCCCTATTTGGTTCCTTTTTAAAAAATTTAAAAAAACAGCATGATCAACTTTTAAACTGTTGAAATTCGGGTTATACTTTAAAATTTGCATTAGAAACTCACGGAGTAATCGCAATACTTCTTCTTGCAGCGTTAAAAATTTTAAAAAATGTCATTAACTTCTGTTGAAGGTAACTTCAAGCGCATCCATAATAGCTCAAGTAGTATGTTGCGCGCGAAGTTTAAAAATAAAATTCTCTCTCACTTGCATCGCAGCGTTGTTGTCTGAGGTTTCCACTTCGTGGCGCATCCAGACAATATTCTTAAAGTTACCGACGGAACGCTTATTAACTGCTACTAAAAGAAGATACATTTGAAGTCGCCTTCCGCTCATGTAAATGACGGGTATTTTATTTTAAAAGTTTTTAACGCTGCAAGAAAAAGTATTGCGATTACTCTGTGAGTTTCTAATGCAAATTTTAACGTAGAATCCGAATTTCAACACTTTAAAATTGATTTTGCTATTTTTTTGAGGTTTTTAAAAAGGAACCAAATGGGGTCTTTACGGGTACTTTGTAGAGGCTCCATTCGGTTTCTTCGGTCCGCCAGGGTTAATACACGAACTCGCAACCCAAACGTTGAATTTCCAACCGAAGAGATGAATTTTTAACTAAAATTTTGAATCGTCATCCAATAAATGTATTTTTAAGCAAGACCTTCAACTTTAAAACCTAGCTGTTATACCTTTAACCAAAAAGATGAATTTTTCAACAAAAAGATTAATTTACTACCAAAAAGACACCAATTTTTAATCAAATTCAAGAATTCTCAACCAAAAAGTTGAATGTTTTACTAAAAAAGATGAATTTTTAAACAAAAAGATTACATTTATTATTATTACACTATTAAGCAATTTTCCCTTCGGAGTAAGC
>NC_046658.1:39823790-39831971 GCF_010883055.1 Belonocnema kinseyi
TTTTAGATTGATCCAGAAATCTCGTGTTAATTTATTTAAATAGCACGTTCGTTCCGCAACACTGCTCTGACCCAGGTTGCTGATCAATCACTCTAGCAATCACCCCAAGTGAAGATCCGCACTAAGCCGTCATGTGAGGTTCCCCACTTGAGTCCATTAGTATCAAAGGTCTTTTGTTTCAGGCGTCATTCACTCTACTCACATTCTTTTTATTAAGTATTTGCCGCCATACTTTTCTGTCCTGGCATACTTCCCTAGCTTCTTTTACGTCCATGCATTTTTTTATGCAGACTGAGGTGTTTCTGTGGCTTCTTATGTCTATTCCTGGCGGCCCGAAGAAACCGAAAGGAGCCGCTACAAAGTACCCTTAAAGACCCCACTGAGTCCCCCTTCGGTTCTTTCTTTAAAAAATCACAAAAAGCAGCAAGGTCAACTTTTAAATTGTTGAAATTCGTATTCTGCGTTAAAATTTGCTTTATAAACTTGCGGAATAATCGTGGATAATTACCCCTGCTGGAAGGAAATGGATAGAGTCTCTATTCGCTTGAATCATTTTCTATCTTTTAGATTTAAATGGAAAGAGTCGCAGCATCCATCTTGATTCCAAGTCTATCCCTTCGATCATTTTCTATCTTACTTCCAATCTACAATCACCTCTATTCTTTGGAATCCCAATTTTCCCATCCATGTCTATCCGACGCTTATCCATATTTATCCTTTTCTTTCCACTCCCTATCCCTATTTTAGTGTTTCTTTTCAAATAAATCATTCACTTATCCACGCCTATCCTTTTCTATCTACTGGACAACAACAAATTTCGTCTATCTTTTTTAATCCCTATTTTCGTATTTAAGAGAATCCATTTCTATCTTTTCAGGAATATGAGATAGCCCTGTCTTGGTGAATCTCAGTCCTTCTGTCTAAATGGATCTATAGCTTATCCACCTCTATCTTTTTCTATCCGTTGGGCAATCTCAAATTTCATCTACCTTTTTTAATTCCTATTTTACTGTCCAAGTGAATCAATTTCTATCTTTTTTTAAATATAAGATAGCCCTATCTTCTTGAATCCCAGTCTTGCTATCCAAGTGAATCCATTTCTATCTTTTTTTAAAATATGAGATAGCCCTATCTGCTTCAATCCTAGTCATTCTATCCAAACGAATCCTCTGCTTATCCACGTCTATCTTTAGCTAGGCGCGCGCTAGTTGACGTAGATCCGTGACTTAGTACCGGCAGGTTCCAAGTAGGTGGCTGACTGTACAAGTTTGACACAAGTGAAATCATTTGCACTGTCTATAATTGGAGGGTCAGCAGAAGCCTTTGAAGAGTTCAAATTTGGACTAGTAAGATTTAAAGCTAGGGAATTTTGTTTTTAGGTATATAAAACCTTGCTAGTTTAATACTATTTTTCGGGAGTTTGAAATTCAAAATATATTATCATTTTTGAAACGCATAAAAACACTACATTTTTTAGTGGATTCAAATGGATATAAATTAAAATGATTAATCGTTGATAGTTGGTAGTCTGGGATAGATAAAGATAGGTATTTGTGAACAACAAAGATAGAAAGAGATAGCAATGTGACCACAAGGGATAGAGTCAGTTAAAGAGACAGATAGACAGTTGTGACTGTAAGCATAGATTCAGGGATACAAAGAGATAAATCTAAGTAGACGCGACGGATAGGGCGTGGAAAGAAAAAGATAGAGTTTGTGTCATGAAAAGTGTACATTTGGGAAGGATTGAATATCTCTATCATTTTCGATCCATACGTTTCTATCTTTTTAAATCTATTTATATCTTCTAATATATTCCTTTGCTATATGCCAGCATAAATAAAATAGTTACAAAAAATTCCACTTGAAGAAAAGGTAGACCGAAGTTCAATAACTAATCTTTTTTTCAAATTGACAATTAAAAGTGATGCAAGAACGTATCCTGATTAATTTTGTCGATTATAACAAATATATCGTAGAAAAAGATTGATTAGTACATGTTGCCTAAACAGTTTTTTACAAATCCGATACCAATTTGTGTAACTTATCATCAGGCCAGCCAGCCATGTACTCGAATCCATACATAATTTTTTAACCTATAATATTAATTTTTAATATTTTTAGATTTTCAGTTCACGTTGGAGTCATTTAAACATTTCTCTTATTTCGATTTCCATATTTCACAATATTATAATAGTAAAAACTAAATAATGAATCATCTGTGTTTCCTTATGTTTTAAAAACATTGAAATTAAAAAAAAAAAAATAATGATAATGATTTCATTGAGTAATATTTAAGATATTCTCGATCCACCCTCCCATCACTGTAGGAAATCTGTACCCGTCAGTAGAAGTTTACACTCCTTCGGGGTTAGTGCCGCTGAGTAGAACCTTAAGTAATTTTTGAATAACTGATGAAAATAAATCATTCGAGTCCTAACAATTTAAGTATTGGATATTTATGCAAAATAGTATAATTGATTTTGAATTTTAAATTATTTGCAATGTAATTTGATCTCTTATACTTTTTTCAACCAAATTGCTGATTCCTTATTGTATAGAAAAATTATTATCAATTATTTATTTTTAAATTAAGCTAGAAGAAGTTTTTTTTTAATTTGATGTAGGAAATTTTGGCGCGCTATTCATGTATTTCAAGAATTTATTTACTACATAAGTGCCTGAGGACATAAATGAGTTTTCGCGTAAAAATTTATCATAATTGTTTTCATTTTGATAATCGCTCTTGTTCTTTCTTTTTTTTTATTATCCCATTCTTTTTTTCAAACAGGGGGGAGGGGGTGCCTGTCTGAAGTAGATCTGCCCGACCTGATTCACATAGGATTGGCGCCACTGTTTCAAGATCCACACCTTCTTCGTCGAAAAGAGCCATATCGCATCATTTGATACCAAAAATAACCAATTTTGAACAAAATGCAAGAATTCTTAACCAAAAAGTTGAACTTTCAACTGAAAAAGAGTTTTTCAACAAAAGAATTAGTTTATTATAAAAAAACTACGAATTTTCAACTAAAAATATAAACATAAATGACTCCCCCCCCCCCCCCCCCCCCCCGAAAGTTGTAACTTAGTTTATGGGCGATCCCTTACCTCATCGAAGCACGCGGCTTTCTTTGAATGTGAAATTAACTGCTACTTAACTGATCCATGCAATAGGGGATAAAGTTCAACTGATTTGATTTACTTCGTATTTGGAATCAAGTGCTATTTAGGAACTTTTAAGGAGTGCGAGGTAAGGTTTTAAACGTTTGGCAAAATTCAGAATGACACTCTAAAACACTTAATTTATCAAATTATTATTATTTTTATTCATGCATGATGTTTTTACATTTAATTTGATTAGTTTTCAAGTCAATGTTAGTATTAATAAAATATCCAAACTTATCACAGAGCCGACCGTTTATTTGAAAATGAACCTCACAAACTGTACATAACGCTAACACCTCCACAATGGAATTTGAATACTTTCTTCATGCCATAATTTTGGGCTTTTTCGGGCAGCTATGCCGAATTTTGGGCTCATTAGTTTTATCAAAAAACCGACTTTTGGGTGGAGGTGCCGCGCCGGAATTTTTGGCTTTTTTTGGGCTCTTCTTGGGCACCCATGCCGAGTTTTGGAGTCTTTTATTTAAAAAACTAAACAAACGGAGTTTTGTGGTGGTGTTGCTTATGATTAAAGCGAGCGTATCAGAATTTCGGGTTCTTCTTGGGCACCAATACCGATGTTAGGAGTCTTATTTTTCTAAAAAAAAAACGAAGTTTCGGAGTGGAGTTGCTTTCCGCTAGTATCTCCACCGCAAAAAAATTTTTAAATTTTAAAAATCAACAGCGCCAGAGTTTTAGGCTTTTTTGGACTTTCAAAAACTAAAAATTATGTTTCAAAAAAGAACCCCTGTCGCATAAAAATTACCCGTAAAATAACTTACGCACCCATTCTTAACATAATCATACCCGAATATTCTGCTATTTTTGCGCTCCCAAGAGCACTCACGAATTATTTTTAAAAAATCAGTGCTAACCCTTTAAAAAAGTCCAAAGAAAAAGATATGAAATAAGTACGAGAATAAAATATACCGGAGGTCGGAGCTAGTTTTGAGCTCATTAAAAATAATAAATTATATTGTCCAAAAACAACGCATAACACTAACAGCTACCACTAACTAAAAATATAGATGTTAAACAAAACTAAAAAATATAAATCAAAAGTCAATGGTTTTGCGAGGTTCATAAAGCACTGCCGAAAAATCTCCAAATGAAAAAGAAGCATACTATTCACTCTCCAAAAACTCTTAAACTATACCCACTACCGCACAGTGATAAACAAAAAATCAAATAAAAAAATACCCTTGGCGCCATTAGCCAAACCCTGCTCAGCTGCCTTCAAGTAAAAAAATCCATAAAGATTTAAATTATAAATAATTACGACAAAGACTTTCCTAAAATTCTTTTTCATAAGATAACAATATGCGCGCACTCTGCCTCGCACAGTACTGGCACGAGTGCGAATAAACCGTCACGCGTGTCATGCGGGTCACCAAGCGGATGTGTTCGTATATTCGTGACATATGTGTCGCACCTCGTGCGATTCGCACGCGTGCCGACCAAGTGCGAGGGGCACACGTGCCGATGAAGTGCGGGGCGCACGCGTGCCGATGAAGTGCATCCCTTCCAATTTTTTATTCTGTTTTGTGTGTCCAAATTCGAACTTTAGACTTTTCAAGAAAATTGCAAAAGTTTTTATATTAATTTTGTAGGGTTTTCAAAAATTAACGTTGTTCTTCCTTTCATTTCTTTCCATAACGGACGTATTTAAGCTTAAAATTTTAAGATTCTTTTTGTTCTTAATGTTGTAAATGTTATAACTTTGGTGATTTTTTTGTTGTGATTATGTTTTGAAATATAATTAAATAAATTTTAGTCTCAAATTTGAGTAGATTTAATAGATTTGAAATAATCTTAATGTACCTTCAAAACCAATGAAAAACATACGTATTTCTCAGTGAACGACACCTAACAGAAGGAAGTTTTTAGGGAATTATACGTATTTTTTTATCTTTATTATTCAATATCTTTTTAATTGATTTTGGATTTCCGAACATCAAAAATCAATTACCGACACCCCAGAGTGAAATGAACATAACCACAATATCGAAGGTATCCCTTTTCGCCAAAAATTTCGTCTTTTCTTTTAAAAACGCTTATAATTGTTCGATGGAATTTTCTACTGCAAAAGCATGACTCGTACACCACAACTTAACGCACACATAACCTGTCTGACAGCAAGGTCAGCAACGATGTCCGTTGAACAGTGAAGTTCGACATTTGCGCATGTACAATGCGCAGATATAAATATCACTTGAAATAAGATAAATACATAATTTATTTGAAATAAACTTTTAATTTGATTCAACTGAATCGAATTTGCTAAATATAAAATATTATTGATACATTTTTTATTATATTTAATCGCGGAATGTGCTTGCCATATGCGTGCGATATGAGTCGCATCTTGCGAGTCGCATGCGTGTTTGAAGCGTGCGTAGCATGATTGTTATCTGGGTGCCCGGTAATAAGCGCAGAATAGAGAAAAATTAATATTTTCAGATTTCAGCGCAAAAGAGAAGATTATTCTATTATTTTGAATGCGCGATTTTTCCATCTGCATAAAATTCCACAATAAGAATAAGATACCTCCTAAACTTATTCACTACTATTTCCATATTGACCGCCGCACCGTTTTCTATTCTCCCAAAGAGAACATGTTTTCAGTATATTTAATTCCTTCTAATTGTACCGGTAACGCACCTCACAGAGATATTTTTTATTCCTCAGAAGTGGTCATATTTTGATTTTATTTAATTCCTTCTAATAAGTTCACAAAATATGTGTAATAAGTTGTTTTAATTCCTTCATGCGGAATGTAAATTCTGAAATTTTAATTCTCACCAATTCAACTCTGCCTCTCTAGAGTTAAAATTATTTAAATTCACACATTTGCATAGATTTCTTTGTTGCATTTTTAAAGACGTTTAAACAAATTATTAAAATATAAATATAAATTTGTATTCATAGGAATACAAATTCTTAATTTTTCTGAATTCAACGATTGTTACCAAGTATCCTCATCTCCACAGTAACATTAAACAACATTGGAGAACTACCCTTCTGACACTTGAAGAACCAAGTCCCATCCTCCATCAACTAAATTCTCCAAAACAATCTCAAATTTAAAAAAAAAACTACCCCAAACAACTATCAAACACTAATTAAAAACTCTACGCGGATAACAATCGTGGAACGCACAGTACTCGCATACGTGCGAGTCACGCTGCGCTGTGCGAGTTATAACGCACGCATGCTGCCATCATCTGTCGCAATGCTACGAGGGGTAGGAAACGTTCGTGCTTAATGCGTCTCATATCGTCATCACTGCGTGCTTCACGTATGACTTCGTATGAAATCCTGTCTGCGACGCACGCGTGCGTCCATCCTGCCAATAGTGGTTTAAAAAAAGACACAAAAACAATTTTTTTTAAACCCCATCTTTTTTTCCTGAAATTTTTAGGCCTGGTAATGGTGCAGTCTACTCATCAAAAGTTTTCAGTCTAGTAATTAAAAAGTTTTATAAAAAAATCAGAATAATTTTTTTCTCCCGAAACAAAAAAATACCAAACTACCAAAATAATTCAAAATAACTTTATCATTTTTATTCCTTTTAAATTTTTTGCGGATTTATAAAAAGTGCAAAAAACTGGATAAACTGAAACAAAAGTAGCCTTTATATTTTACAAATTTCAAAAATGGCACGGCTTTTGAATTAAAATATTATTTTACCCTTAAAAAATGTAGAGGTGTCGACAAGTTGATCTTAAACATGTCACCCGCTGGCCTGCATGATTTGAAATGGATTTGGTCAATATGTATTATTTAAGGCTATTCCATATACTGTTATCATTTTTTATTCCTTTTAAATTTTTGTGGATTTCTAAAAAGTGCAAAAAACTGGATAAACTGAAACAAAAGAAGCCTTTATATTTTACAAATTGCAGAAATGGCACGGCTTTTAAAGTAAAATATTATTTTACCCGTGAAAAATGTAGGGATGTCGATATGTTAAACTTGAACATGTCACCTGCTGGCCTGCATGATTGGAAATGGATTTGGTCAATATGTATTATTTAAGGCTATTCCATATACTGTTATCATTTTTTATTCCTTTTAAATTTTTGTGGATTTCTAAAAAGTGCAAAAAGCTGGATAAACTGAAACAAAAGAAGCCTTTATATTTTACAAATTGCAGAAATGGCACGGCTTTTAAAGTAAAATATTATTTTACCCGTGAAAAATGTAGGGATGTCGATATGTTAAACTTGAACATGTCACCTGCTGGCCTGCATGATTGGAAATGGATTTGGTCAATATGTATTATTAAAGGCTGTTCCGCTATTTATACACCTAAGTGTTCTGAATCGCTATTTATAAAAATAAAATGTTTTATTTGGAAATTTACCTCTTTTTAGTTAATAACATTATTTAAAACAATATACTTTTAAATCCTGTATGAATTTTAAAGCTCGCCCATCACCGTGATGCGTGCTACTTTCACACGATCGAGCAATATGCGTCGCAATTGAGGAAGCTTTTGTCTGCTGGGGTGATGTTGCAGCATGCGGGACAATCCACACGCGTGCAAGTCAATAGGCCATCATTGTGCGCGCGCATTGTTATCCGGGTATCTCCACAATAATATTTCACGTCACCGAAATTCTTACCTATTATAAGTTTCACCTTATATCAATTAAAACAGTTAAAAATATTTCAAATTAAAATTAATCACTGCATACAATTTTTCAAGACTCCAGTTAATATACTTATTCCCACAGTAATATTACACGACCCCTAGCCCTGCAGCAAAACAAGGAAAGAATCGGAAAGGCCGCTTTGGAAAGATTCAGAAAGGTTCCGGAAAGAATTCGGACAGAGAATCGGAAAGGGCCATGTGAACTTTGGTTCCGTTTCTTTCCGAACGCCGAGCTGTCCCAGGAATCTGTCCGATTCTTTCCGAATGTCCCTTCCTCCTATTTCTTTCCGATTTCTTTCCGATCAGTGCAGAGTATCCCTCTAGTTAGCCTTTATTTCATTATATTTATATATTTAGTT
>NC_046658.1:39832071-39835451 GCF_010883055.1 Belonocnema kinseyi
TAGTTTTTAAATTTTCTGAAGTTTACCTTTTTTACATACCTAGATGTCAAAAAAGCCTACCAGTGACTGAAATGGATTAGAAAAAAATCGCCAAGATCCAAGCATAAAAATTGAATGTACAGCGAATTTTTAAATGTTTAATTGTGATTATCTGTAACTTTGTGGTATCAAAAATTTCTATACAATTTTTCTTTATTAATGCTGCAGGAAAAAATGAACAAGATCGAGCGCCGAGACTATAATTAGAGCAATTTTTCTGTAATTCTATGGGGACGGCTGAAATATCCCGAAAAATAAAATTCCCGACTCGGTAAAACTCTCTGTCTCGAAAAATACAATTCCAAAACTAATAAAATTCCTGAACAGTTTATAATATTAACGAATTTGAAAATTCCCAAATAATAAAACTCCCCAAATAAAATTGTTTCTTAATCAGTATTAATTATTTATTAAAAATACAATAATAAAATATTGTTATCAAATAAATATTTGTTTAATATTTAAAGTGTTAAAAATTGTTTGAATTTAAAATTATAAAAAAAAATTTACCGACAAATTCATATACAAAAACATTCTTGGTACAGCCATTTTAATTGCTCATTTCCTCTTTGGAACCTTCCCCCATTGTTACGACCCAAAAGAGGCTGGTCGTACCCTATCATGCACCAAGCCGAAGAGGTAGTTGGCGCGTAATTTCAAATGCCTAAATTCAATGTTTCATACCATTCGCACGGGTAATACCTAAATTTAGAAAGGAAAATATTCCTTTTTTCCTTATGTTGGTAATTAGTGATTCATGCTAATTATATATATTCTTTGCAATGATTATAAATGAAATTCATCATATTTTTAGAATTAATGTAGAAAAAACTGCTAAATAAATCAGAGAGAAAAAATCGAATATAAAACAGAATAGAATTTTATTTCTTCATGTACATAGTTATAAGGCTTTTACATATACTTCGTAGTTCAATGACAACTTTCAGACTAGTGTTTCATTATATTAATGTTACAAAAGTTTCTGTTCAAACAAAAATTGTAATAAAGTAACGTTTCGTAATTTTACTAATTCCCTCGTCAGACTAAAATTAAAAATAATAAAATTATTTCAAGAATTAATAAAACCCAAAAATAACGTTATAAAAACTATTATTAGCTTATTCATACAATTCTCCGCTTATTATTTTCACAATAATATATTCTGAAATTGCTTAATATTGCTACTTAATACAAAAATCATCGACTAACACCTTAATTTAGAAAGAAAAATATTGCTTTTTTCCTTATGTTTGTAATGATTGATCCATGCTAATTATATTTATTCTTTAAAATGATTATAAATTAATTTCATTATATTTTTAGAATGAATGTAGAAAAACTACTGAAAAAATCAGAGGGCAATCAGTCTATCTCTTTGAATCATCGCTTATGAATTTATCATTTCATCTTCGATTACATCCACGCTTGCTTCTACTTCGAAACCCCTCTTATTATATGAATAAAGACAAAAGTCAACGTTAGGAGCCGAAAGGGGCCGGTCGTATCCGATCATGCACGAAACAGAAAAGCTCCTAGGTCGAGTAGCCGAGTGCCGGCGAATAAGTCATTACTGTAGTTGGCGCGATAAACAAATACTGTCAAGATGGAAGTTTGTGATTATTGTGAAAAAGCTATTTCCAGCCAAAAAACTTTATGTCGACATTTCCGTGAAGTTCATAGTGAAAAATGTAAAACTCCACACAAAGCTTATAAGTGTTTACTTTGTGTTCACTCTGTGAAAAATCATATAATAGAATATACAATTTAAGCAGACATGAGAAAATTATTCACCAGAAAAAAAGTTTAAAAAAATCTTCTGATTCAAAGTAAGTACACAAAATATTCTGTTATTATGTTTTATTGCATACCTCGAATTAAATAAGTTTTTCGCAAATTATTGGCTTTTGAGTAATATTTTTATGGGTCCTTTTAAAAATAAACATAATTTTGAAAATGCTTATTTTTCAAATCAAAAATAGGCTATCTATATAAAATATGCTCTACGAAGTTGGAATTTTTTTACTTATAGAAATGCAAAAAGGACATAGCGTGATAAAATTAATGAAATAATCATAGTTAAAATTTTTCAAAAATTTGACTTGGTTTAGTATAACTCTAGGGCGCCGATATAGCTATTATTAATTTTACTTTTGAAATATACAACTATCCTTAAATTTAAATAGAGATATTTTACACAGTGAATTTCTACTTATGAAATTAAAATATTTCCAATAAATCTAAACGTATCAATTTGATCTTTAATAGAATGATAAAAGAATGTAACAGTATTTAATTTTGTTTGTTCATATTGATACTTATTAATTGAATACCGCTGCAGCAAAAACGATATCTATATATTTACTGTATTCACGATTATTATATGTTTAAAATCTCGACATAATAATGATACAATTTGTGATCAAACGAACCATGCGAAAATTAATTAACAAAAAATATGATGAAAAATCTACATGATGTTGAAAATTTTTTTAATTTTCAAATTATTTTTGAAATTCTCTCAGAATCAAAAGTATCCGTGCAGAAGTCGCCCGATTTCAAACTTGATAACGATCTGGCCCCGATCGGATATTCCGATCTGGCCCTGATCGGTAGAACTCTGTGGCCCATACCTGGGCCCGACCGGGCCAGACCTATTTCCTACTGAAACGCCATCACTATGCGCTCGCAGAACTAGTGCTGCTTAATGTTGTCTGATAGTGCAGTGAAATTTGTATACATACTACTCGTTTATAATATTCTATCAATGATTTAAAATGCATAATGCGAGTAAGCCACATGTTCGGAGGCACCAAATACCAGCCAGTATACCTCGAAACCTGCGCGAGGAAGATGAAAGTAAGTAATTACACTCTGCGGGTTCATTGAAACCTAACCTCAAATAAATTAATAATTAATAAAATTGTTTCGGGTAAAATTCGTATATTTACTATTAGATGACTCAAATATTATGATATTATGAAATTTATGAAGTACTTTTGTTTTCAATTATTATTTAAGAACTCAACGTTTTTCGATTTAATATATAGTTAGAATTATTAAATCTATTGACAAGAAATGAATTGCAGTATGCACACAATTGTAATGATATACTAGTCTGAAAGTTTTCATTGACTTTTGTATTAAGAAGCAGTACTAAGCAACTGCAGAATAAATTATTGTAAGAATAATAAGTGGGAAATAGCATGAATGAGCTAAACATGTGAGTTTTGGTAACTATGAATTATATGGGGCATTATTCCTCAACTGCCCCAACTCAAAAAGTCATGTTTTTCGATTGTCTCTAAATTCTGGGAATATGTTCGCCTACCCAACAGTAGTTA
>NC_046658.1:39835551-39837976 GCF_010883055.1 Belonocnema kinseyi
TTATTGTTTAAATTTAAAATAACAATAATTAAAACAAAATATATTTTTGGATAAGATATTTTGGTTGAAAATGTATATAGTATTTTTTAAATCACAAAAGTTCTTCGGAAAAATCGAAATGTTAATTAAAAAACACGTGTTTTTTTATATGAATTTATCGGTAGAATTTTTTTTATAATTTTAATTTTAAATTCAAACAATTTTTAACACTTTAAATATTAAACAGAAATTTATTTGATAACAATATTGTATTATCGTATTTTTAATAAATAATTAATACTGATTAAGAAAAAATTTTCTTTGGGGAGTTTTATTATTTGGGAATTTTTAAATTCGTTAATATTATAAACTGTTCAGAAATTTTATTAGTTTTGGAATTGTATTTTTCGGGGCAGAGAGTTTTACCGAGTCGGGAATTTTATTTTTCGGGATATTTCAGCCGTCCCCATAAAATTACAGAAAATTTGCTCTAATTATAATCTCGGCGCTCGATCTTGTTAATTTTTTCCTACAGTATTAATAAAAAAAAAATTGTATGGAAATTTTTGATATCACAAATTTAAAGATAATCACAATTAAAGATTTAAAAATTCGCTGTACATTCAATTTTTATTCTTGGAGCTTGGCGATTTTTTTCTAATCCATTTCAGTCACTGGTAGGCTTTTTTGACATCTAGGTATGTAAAAAAGGTAAACTTCAGAAAATTTAAAAACTAATTTAAGAACTATTTATACTCTTTTAAGATACCAATACAATTTACACAACACTAATTTAAAATTTGCAAATTTTTAGGCCTTCAGTTTAAGAAGAACTTGAATTTTAACGTTAAAATTGCTTCATCTTCAGAATATAGCCTTATTGTTTGAATTTTCAGAATTTTCGTTATAAGTTATAGGTTAGGTCAAAAATAACATTCTGGAATTCGAAATTGTTACAACGCGAAAAAGTTTTAATTTAAAATTTAAAAATGCGAAAATACACCATTTTCCATGTTCATTTGCAATCCAGCGAGTCACTTTCTTTCGATTCCTTTGAAAGTCGAACCTTTGATTTCAGTTTTCTTTTTAAAATATACCTTAAATTCAAAGCATTTCAAATTAAATGTTTGCAGCTGAATTTAGATTGAATTATACAAAGGTTTTTTGTTTTAAATATAAATTAATTAAAACATTTTATTTGTTTTTCACAATTGTAAATTATAACTTCTAAAATGGAATAATTGTAGCTCAAACATGAAAAAGTATAGACTAATTTCAAATTTAAAGAGGTTCTATCACATATATTGAACTATTAAAACCTCTGACCTTTTTTGAGGTTTTTAAAACTCTTTTAAAAACTTGCTTTAACAATTTTGGTTGTGATTTCTTAATAAAAGAATAAGTGCTATTTAGACTCCAGAACAGCAATTTCAAAAATATTTAAACTCTTAATAGTTGAGACATTTTAAATTTGTAGTCTTCACAGTATATTGAATAATTTCAATTTTAAAGCTATTTAAATATGTCATCTGAATTTTTTAATTAAAATTGTTCGATAATTTTAGATTGAAACCTCTCAAATTATTTAGTTACAAATTAAAATCGTAGAACTTTAAGTTTTATTTATTTTTTGATCATTTGTCACCCCCCCCCCTCCCAATTATTTTTTTGTAATAAAATAACGCCCGATTTTTGTAAAAATTAACAAATATATATTAAAGCTTCACTCAAGATAATTTTTGTTCCAAAAGCTTGTTCCTGAATAAATTAACTCTTATTGTTTCCGATTTCGTTCTGTTACTTAGGGATTGTGTTTTTCAGAGAAAAAATTGAACTTTTTTAATGTTTAAAGTTTCTAAAAATTATTGTTGGAATATAAAATAACAATAATTGAACAAATGTATTTTTTGATAAAAAGTTATTTGAAAATGTGCATTGAATTTTTGTACATTACAGAAAACGCTCGCAAAAATGAAATTATTATTTAAAAAAATAAAAATAAAAGTCTCGTTAAATCAGCCTGCATTGAATCCTGCAAATTTTGTTTCATTTAAAGCTCACGTGTTTTAAATTTATGTTTGTATCAAATATTTATACAATTATTGTTATTTTAAATTTAAACAATAATTTTAAAAAATTAAACATCAAACAAAATTTCTATAATAAAAATATTTGATTATTGTATTTTTAATAAATAAATAATTTTGATCACAAAACTGTTTTCCCAATTTCTGCAATTCGGGAATTTTCTAGTTTGTATATTTGATCATTAGACAGAATTCGGCCTGGAGTTTTATTATTCGGGAATTTTCAAACTCGATAATATTATAAACTGTCCAGAATGACGTTTTTATAAAAATATAATTATAATTCCAAGTGATAGGGAAATTGTTCTTTCGGGTTTTAAATGTTAAGACGACAGTTCCAAGCCAGATTACGTTTCGCA
>NC_046658.1:39838076-39840683 GCF_010883055.1 Belonocnema kinseyi
GTGTTGTGAAAATTGAAAAGCTAAACTTTACCAGAAAATGCGTTTGCATTTGAAGTTTAGCTTTGAATCTTAAAGAGAAATTGTAATTTCATGCTTATCCAATTTGAAATTAAAATTTTTTTCAGTTCATAATAATTATGTTATTGCATTTATATTTTGACACAATCTAAATTAAATTTTTTCATCTGGACAATCTTTGTTAAATTAAGACCAAAATATTGACAAATATATTTTTTATGAATTGAAAAATTGAGAAATAACAAAGGGCAAAATAAAGAAAACAAACATGCATTAAAGGGATTGCGAGGTTGCTTTGTTTATCTTCTTTCCTTACTTATTTTTTTGGTACGTAAAGTTTAACTTTTTATTTATATGACATTTTATAATTGTAAAAAAAATTGCGATAGTCAAAGAATGACATTTTGAACCTTTGTGCTTTATAGGTGAATTTTATTCAATGATTTCTGAACATCTTTGATTATGTCTGGTTTCATCCAAACATTATCCAATTCGTGAATTTGTTTTCATTTACTCCTTATTATGTATTCTTTATGTATGTATTCTCCTTATGTGTGCTTATCGAATGTCTCGAAAAAAATGTTCAGATTTCCGAAATGTTGCGACGTTAGTAACATTAATAACACAGAAAATTGTTAATAGCATTTTAGATTAATAACACATTCATTAGCTCTTTTTAAGGTAAACCACTTTTATCTATTTATTTTTTTCATTGCTTATGTCGTTTGTCCAAACACTTATATCTTATATTTTTAATGTTGTTTTTTACGAATAAAACAAAAACTACCCTTCGTATCAAAAAGTAATTGATAAAAAACTTTTGGATCTTTTTAAGTTGCACAATTTTGTATTTCTCTTCTTTTCTCCGCATCTTGCACAGTTTGATCACTAAATTAAATTTATGATTTTTCATTATTTTTGGTTCTTTCAAAATTTGAATTTTCGATTATTCAAAACAATCTGAAAAGTTGTTATGATAATCTTGTAGGGCTCTCAAAAAGCAATGTTTTTCTTTTCTCGAGTTTTTTTTTCAAGTCTCGCGCTGGTTAGTTTACAATTTTCATTTTGGTATTTTATTTAATTTGTTGAAAACGCTATAATTCTGGTAATATTCTTTTCATCAAAAGAAGTCGATGAGGTAAATTGTTCGGATTTCCAATTATTACGAATACCCGTACATGGAATTTTTAAATCTTGAAAGAATTGTCTCAGAAATTTTGAAAATTCTGTAACTTTTTGAATTTTCACCCAATGTAGCCAATCAACTTGATCTTTAGTTTCTGACGTAAAAACCTGTATTTCGTGTCCAGACGTAAAATTTTACACAAATGTAATAACTTTTTCGATGAGAATGTAAAAAGTATCTGTACTCTGAGTACTGCCGTGATTTGAAATGTTGAAGATTTGAAATTTCAAATTATTTAGTTTTCAAGATTTATATTTTAAAGGTATAATGTGAAATTTTGTTTGAAAAGTTCAATTTTGAAGACTTGCAATGGAAAATTCTTTAATTTTAACGATCTGCAATTTAAAACTCTTTAATTTAGAATATTTGCAATCAGAAACTCTTGAATTTTGAATGATGTATAAATAAAATAAATAACAAATTAATTAATTAAAATCTAACAAAATTCTAATTAAATTTAATAAAATAACAAAATAAAATAAAAATTCATATAAACTGTCATGATTTTGAAGACTAAAAGTAAAGAATTCTCGATTATAAATCTTCCTAATTCATGAAATTTAACATGCATATCATGAAAAATAATGAATTTTAAATTTCGAAGTATTGGGTTAAAAGTTTTAATTAATTTGTGGCCCAAAAAAATCACATTTGAGAAATTTCAACGGACATGTTCACCAAATCGTTATTATATCGCCAGGACATTATTATTATATTGTGGGTTGAGACCGTCACAGCCCCTGACGCTTAAGTGATCTTGTGGCGTCCCCTTATAAGCCTTAAGCGTGGCCCCAAAGCTCTCTCCATAGAGAGAGGACCAAATTGGACGGGAACTATTCATGATTCCCTGCCTTTTTACGTTTTGATACGATCCTTCGTTAGTCATGCCCAAAACGATAAATCATGAGAATAAATCCTGTCCCTCTACTGAATAACTATACGCGAGTTTTGATACGTGTAGCGTGATGTATGTGCATATCATTAGTATGATCACATGTAGTCTAGAAAAAGTTCATCCGCTACAGATACATTTCATTGTGTCCCAACTGTAGGTCTAAGAAACGACATAAGTATATATGACATCTGCCTACAGCCAGATTAGCTACGAAAAAGATATGATAAACGTAGATGCGGTACGGGGCGTCGGAGTGGGGAATTATATATATAGGACATCACATTTTCTGCCCTATCGAGGTGCTGCCCTCATCGTACTATTTAGTCGAATTCTTATTTTCTCATTCTTCGTAAAATATGACGGTAAAGCAGTAGAAAGATTTTTTGAGGTTAGAAAAGTTTGACACGTATGTATCACTGAATTTTTTCAGATCTGAAGCTTGATCCAGGTTTTCGGTACAGTCTTTTTTTTAATTATAAAAAAAATGTTCTCGAAAAATCATATTTTT
>NC_046658.1:39840783-39860674 GCF_010883055.1 Belonocnema kinseyi
TTCAACCGGAAATGTATTTATTTTTTGTATTTACCTTCCCAAGGATGATTGTTGTGAAAATTGAAAAGCTAAACTTTACCAGAAAATGCGTTTGCATTTGAATTTTAGCTTTGAATCTTAAAGAGAAATTGTAATTTCGTGCTTATCCAATTTGAAATAAAAATTTTATTCAGTTCATAATAATTTTGTTATTGCATTTATATTTTGACACAATCTAAATTAAATTTTGTCATTTGGACAATCTTTGTTAAATTAACACCAAAATATTGACAAATATATTTCTTATAAATTAAAAAATTGAGAAATAACAAAGGGCAAAATAAAGAAAATAAACATGCATTAAAGGGATTGGGAGGTTGCCTTGTTTATCTTCTTTCCTTACTTATTTTTTTGGTACGTAAAGTTTAAATTTTTATTTATATGACATTTTATAATTGTAAAAAAAATTGCGATAGTCAAAGAATGACATTTTCAACCTTGGTGCTTTATAGGTGAATTTTAATTAATGATTTCTGAACATCCTTGATTATGTCTGGTTCCATTCAAACATTATCCAATTCGTGAATTTGTTTTCATTTACTCCTTATTATGTATTCTTTATCTGTGTATTCTCCTTATGTGTGCTTATCGAATGTCTCGAAGAAAATGTTCAGATTTCCGAAATCTTGCGGCATTGTTCGGATTTCCAATTATTACGAATACCCGTACATGGAATTTTTAAATCTTGAAAAAAATTGTCTCAGAAATTTTGAAAATTCTCTAACTTTTTGACTTTTCACCCAAAATAGCCGATGAACTTGATCTTTAGTTTCTGACACTTAAAGAGTATACCAACGGCCAATATAATAGATTATTTTTTCAAAAGTTATTATACTCGCAAACAAACATGCATATGCAAAGGCAGAAACACTCGTAAAAACCTGTATTTCGTGACCAGACGTAATATTTTACACAAATGTAATAACTTTTTTGATGAGAATGTAAAAAATATCTTTATTCTGAGCACTGCCGTGATTTAAATGTTGAAGATTAGGAATTTCAAATTATTTAGTTTTCAAGATTTATACTTTAAAGCTATATTATGAAATTTTGTTTGAAAAGTTCAATTTTGAAGACTTGCAATGGAAAATTCTTTAATTTTAACGATCTGCAATTTAAAACTCTTTAATTTAGAATATTTGCAATCAGAAACTCTTGAATTTTGAATGATGTATAAATAAAATAAATAACAAATAAATTAATTAATTTAAATCTAACAAAATTTTAATTAAATAACAAAATAAAATAAAATTTCATATAAATTGTCATGATTTTGAAAATTAAAAGTAAAGAATACGCTTCGCATAAATTAGAACTCAGTAGGTAAAAAAGTCGAACTGGATCTCATCATTTAATTTGTTATTTTATCGGTTTGAGTATAGAAACGACGCTATAGCAATATCGAATTACAGCGATTAGCAAGTATTGAAATGGAGCAGTTCTTCATGTAAAACTCGCATCATTGATAAGTTGAATATCAGCTGTTTTAAAGCATTGAAACAGATACTGTTCCACTTTTGTATCGGGTACGTAACGAAATTTGAATTACAGTGCGTCGATATAGATATACTCACTACGCTTCGCTCCGTTCAACTCTGCTGGTTCGAATGACGACGAACAGCGAGGATCCAACGAATCTGTAACTTTTAAATTTGAGAGCATGCCAGATTTGATTTGATCCTAAGTTACAGATTCGTTGGATCCTCGCTGTTCGTCGTCATTCGAACCAGCAGAGTCGAAGACAATTCTCTTGAAGACAATTCATGAATTTTAAAAAGAAATTAAGATAAATTTGGAAATTTAATAAAGTTTAGTTAAATTAATTCCTCGATTACAGGGCCTTTTATTATCTCAAACTTGTAACTTACGCAATGCCCTACAGCTAATAAAACCCCTTGTATCAGTTATTATTTAAAACTCACTTTCAATTAATTTTAATGCAATATGAAACACTTTTAATTCCTCAGATTTAAAGTCGAAACATATAATGAATTTGCAACAAAGGGGATTAATTTTCTTACCAAAAAGACGAATTTTTAACAAATTCCATGGATTTTCTACCAAATAGTTGAATTTTCAACTTAAAAGGGATAAATTTCTAATCAAGAATAGAGAAGTTGCAATTTTCAGAGAAAAAAATAATTTTGAACATAAAAACCCAAATTGTCAAAAAAAAGTTAAATTTTAAGCCAAAGAGGTACATCTTGCAGCAATATGATTTTAAAAAAAAACTAGATTTAACGAACACGAAGTTTCAACAAAATACATTAAAATGGTTTAATTTTTAATCAAATAGTTTAATTAAAACCAAAAATATGCATTTTTAACGGAAAAGTTAATTTACAAATGAATCTTACTTTAATTTTCTACCATATTGTTAAATCCTTAATCAAAATAGACTAATTTAGACCTTAACAATTGTATTTTTATTAAAAACACGATGTAAAAAAATGAAGAAAATTAATTTTCAACCAAAAAGATGAATTTGCTACAAAATAATTAAATTTTAAACTTATAAAGGTTCAATGTCTAACAAAAATGAAAAATTGTAATTTTCAGATAAAAAATTAATTTTAAACAAAACACAAAACCCAAAATGTCAAGAAAATTGTTACATGTTAAAAAAAGATTAATTTTCAACTAAACCGAGGAATTAAATTTTCAACAAAGAGTCAAGGCCAAAGATCAAAGTGAGTCCTAAAAATATGAATTTTTAATGATAAAGTTCAACTATTAACCAATTCGTTTCATTTTCAATTAAGGAAGATAAATTGCGAATAAAATAGTTAAATTTTTAACCAGAGAAATGAATTTTCCAGCATTATATTAATGATCTACCAAAATAAGACGAGCTTTCAACAAAATATATTAATTTTTAACAAAATTTTTGAATTTTAAAGCCGGGAGGATGATTTACCTATAAAAAGGTTGAACTTTTAACTAAAAATCAACCGAATAGTTCAATTTTTTCCCAAAAACTGCTGAATTATCAAAATCAAATTAGATTAATGTAGACCTAAACAGTTGCATTTTTAATTTAAAATGATGAATTCTCTACGCAGAAAATTTATTTTCGCTAGAAAAAGACAAATATTTAGCAAAATACACGAATTTTCAATAATAAAGGAGCAATTTTAAACAAATATAATTGTGGACTTTCTACCAAAAAGCAGTTAAACGAAAAAACGAGAAGAGGGGGTTTCTTAAAAACAGAGAAAAAAATAACAATACTTTAAAAGTTAATAATAAGGAAACATACTAAATGTTATTTGAGTTGGTAACTTTTATTCCACTGTCCCCCAACCCCTGTTCGAACCATAGGTTTTAGCATGACCCCCCCCCATGCAATTCTTAATCCAATTTACTGACGGTCCCTTAAAGGTTCGATTTTTGTATTTAATGAAATTATACTTATAATGTATGGTTTAAACATTTTTCAGCATATAAATACACAACGAAAAATCTACAAGACTCAGAAAACGAAATTACAACAATTACAAGAATGACAGAGAACAAATATATTGAGAAATTAAAATTATTTCTTGAAAAAAAGATCATACTCCATCTTCACTCCATTGGAAAACGAACCACAAAACTTCTGATTTCATGTCAGGTGCTTTTCCAATTAAGCTATTAGAGGGATCAGAATAAGAACTCTTAATTCAAGAACATAACGCTAATTTTTAGCTAGGTGTTAATGGTATAAGTAATATTTATAATTTTTTAATTTATCTGCTATATCATCAGAGATTGTACCTTACAGACAGTAGATCAACCCTCCAAACCATGAAGGCAGAAAATCTACACAATATCGATCAAGTTAAGAATCTTCAATAACAGAAAAATGCTTAACGTCTTAATAAGACTAGATGGAAAATAATATTCTTAAATTAAAATTATATAAATTATATAAAATATCAATATTACAGAAAAAAGTAACAGCGTTTTACTTTAAAGAATTTAAATGATTTAAAAACTGAAATTGTTAAGAAAAAATGAAAGGGCATCTAATTTTTCTTATTCACATAATTTATGATTGAGAAAGTATAAGAAAAGGAAGTCCGAAAAGTCCAAAAAGAAAGGACGAGTTCGTTAAAGAGCCATTTTGGATAAAAATTCAAAAAGTTAGAACATTTGAAAAAATGTTGGGACCATTTTTTCATACTAACAATTTTTATTTACGTCTATTAATAGGACTCAAAAAGCCAAACAATTTATCCTGATGACTTTTTTTTTATACAAAAAAAAATTCTCAGTCATAGAGTTTTCAAAATTTTAAAAATCAATCGAAAATTAAAATTTTAAGCCAAACAACGTATGATATGAAAAAAAGTCAAGTGAAGAAAAACATTGCTTTTTAAAAACCCTACAAGATTATCATAACAACTTTTTGGATCTTCTTGAAAAATGGAAAATTTAAACTTCGATTGTACAAAAAATAATGAAAAATCAAAATTTTCACTTTTTGGTTAAACTATGCAGGATATGAAAAAAGATGAATTAACAAAAATTTTGATACCAAAAAATATCTACAAATTCGTTAACACTCACTTCTTGATAGGACGCTCACTTTTTGTTTTATTCGTAAAAAATAACATTTAAAATCTAAAAAAAAAAAATTTGTGAAAAAATGATACAAGTTACTAAAAAAAAATGATTTAACAAAAATTGTTTACCCGAAAAAGAGCTACAAATTTGCTATGAATTACTTTTTGATAGGATACATTATTTTGGTTTTAATCATAAAAATGATATTACAAATTAAAAGGAAAAATTTGTGGAAAAACAACAAAAGGTACAAAAACAAATTGATAGAAAAAAGTTATTGGCGCAAAAAAGTGATACAAATTTAATTAATTTATTGCATTCTTATTATGAAGCAATGTACGACAAAAAGTCTCAAAAAGAAAATATGGGTTTTTAAAGAATCCTACAAAATTTCTTTTAACCACTTTTCAGTGGGGCTTGTAATTTTGTTTTATCGGAAGTAATATATGCAGAAAATCGAAAATTCCAATATTGTTATTGTAATAGGGCTATTTGCATAGGCAAAGGTATAGGTTTTGCATAGGCAAAATTAGTTAGAAATTAGTGTAATAGATATTATTCGTAATAAAAATCTGTTATAAATTATTTTTCAACTCCACAAAGAAGTCAAGCTTATAATTATACCAAATGTTATTAATAAATTCCAAACTTGTCTATCAAAATCATATGAGGTATTTATGCGAAAAATTAATTTGAAAAAAATTAAAGAATAAATCTAAAATTATGTAATCAATTTTGCTCTATCTTTATGTAATTATATATAATAAAAAATATATTATTAGTTAGTCCCTTGGTTTTTTCAAATTTATTTTTTGCAAAAGTACATTATATAATTGTAATATACAAGTTTGGAATGTAATAATAAAATTTTGTATAATTATAAGTTTAATTTTTTTCTGGGATTGAAAATTATTTGAAAACCGATTGTCATTACGAATAATATCAATTAAGTTAATTTCAAAACAATTTTGCCTATGCTTACCATGTTAAAATTTGCTGTAGACTACCAGCGCCATCTGTGCGGGACGCTAGTGAACTAACGCCAACGTACAGTCGTTGCAGGGGGCTGGTCATGGACATAGGAA
The DNA here is from genome assembly GCF_010883055.1 of Belonocnema kinseyi. Taxonomy (NCBI): domain Eukaryota; kingdom Metazoa; phylum Arthropoda; class Insecta; order Hymenoptera; family Cynipidae; genus Belonocnema; species Belonocnema kinseyi. Next base: position 39,846,456 of record NC_046658.1, read on the forward strand.
ACACGGGACTAGGCATGCCATCCTAACGTGGCGAGCGGAGTCGAATCCACGGGAGGGGGGAGAATGCCATGAGTGGGGAGAGCCGCCAGCTTACGATGTGCCATTTGATTATGCGCATGAACATTTTTTCCGACAAACTGTGCATGAAAATATAAACATGTTGGCGCTGCCATGGTTATCGCGGGACATCAAAAGGTGGCGGACCTCCCCCCTCATTGAATCACCTCCTCAATGACATGTCTATTCCCTTGTTTCCTATGTCCATGGGGCTGATTATTCCCAAAACATGGTAGTCAGCGCCATCTATTAATTTTCGCAGAACAACGATCCCTGCACTCCGCTCAGTCGATAAGGCAGTACGCTGGCGTATCACCTGTATAGGGGCCGGTACTGCAGATTTCCACCGCACCACTCTATTAGACCTTAACGAGTAGCGACATCGACCTATCGTTTTGCGTACTACGATCATCAAATGATCGCCCGAATAGTTCAAAAAGCGGCCTTCATCATATTGCATCCATGTTGCATCAATATTTCGTGCAATATTACGGATGTTGCAGGAAATATGGATGCAATATTGAGGAAATATTCTCTGCTAATAGGTCTATCTCATGGTCGTGAGACATGGTTGTGGCTGAAATTTTACCACGATTTCACTGGGATCGGGTGCAGTTTTTCAGATTAGCACCCGCTCCCTGCAACATTTATTCGGAAAGAAATCGGGAAGGTTCAGAAAGAAGTAAATGGAGTAGGACACTGCGCAAAAGTTCGGAAAGGCATCGGGAAGCTTCGGAAAGAGAAAGCGTTCGGAAAGAAACGGAAGAAAAGTTCACATAGACATCGGAAAGGATAGGAAAGGTACTTTCTTTCCGATTCTTCCGCTAGGGAGGAACTACCCCTCACATTTAACGAACCAAGTCTCACTTTCCATCAATTAAAATGGTAAAAAATATCACAAATGAAAAATAATCAACACACACAGCTTTCCATGGTTTAATTTTATGACTGCATGAATTCATACGGCGTGTTGAAAATCTCTACGTTCAAAGTGTGTAAAAAAAAGGACTCACGCTGTACATAGTAAAATTCCCCGGACTGGTAAAATTACCGACTGCGCATAAATATCTATTTTCTAACGAAAATTTCTTTACTTCATAGTCATTTTAGATTTGTCCGTATAATATTCCACATTTGTCTAATTTTCGCGATACCCTACCAATATAAATCTCAGAGTATATGCTAAAGATTCTGAAGGCTTTGAGAAGCTCTGAGGAATTCTCCGCGACACTCAGGTGGATATATTTACAGGTCCCGGTAGCTCATTTAAATGTTTTAAAGGCTTTGAAATCTCCTTTCCGAAATTGAAATGAAAAGACGATCATAAATAACAAGAGAGAGGCTGAAATTGAAATAATAATTCGATGAGAAATCAACTTTCTTAATCGCCCTACCGATAGAAATCTCTGAGTATTCTCTAGCGAAATAGTCTGGCCCATTTGAGACTATGAGCGGAGTCGATTTGAAACAATTTAGTCTCGGAGATAGTCTGAGAGATTTGGGTCCTTTTCAAGGCCTTTTTAGTGGTGCTTTTAAGAGTGATGCGACGGTAATATAAAGCTCCTTTTGTATTCGTCACGTACCGGGCGGGCACAGTTATTTACAGTAGTTGGCCGTCGCTAATACGACTCTCCCTTTTTAAATTTCTCTTGAAATTATTAACACGTTCCTTTAATTCATGAATTTTCTCATTATACTTATTTATAATTATAACTTATATGCTAATATACCATCATCTAGTTGAATGAAAAAATGTTGTCTTTTTTGGCGTATCTCATTCCATTTACGAGAAACGTCGTATTAATTCCAATTTTGAGCATTTAAAAAAAAAAGTTAGATATCTGAAATAATCAAAACCCATAGTTTCCAAATTATTATGTTTTAGGCTGTTAACTATGAAATTTAAAAAAATATACTTCTAAATTTTAATCCGAAAGCTTAACAAAGGACCCTTGTCGGCTACTCTATCGATGTAGCCCCTCTGCTTGTTATTGATGATCGAATTCTTATTTCAATTTCAGCCTCTCTGATTTTTATTTATGATCGTATTTCTATTTCTATTTCGGAAAGGACATTTTACAGCCTTTGAAACATTTAAAAAAACTACCCGGATTATTGAATATATCTACCTGCGTGCCTGCGGAGAATTTCTCTGAGCTTCTCTCACCCTATAGAATCTTTAGAATATACTCAGACTTCTTTCGGTAGAGCGGCCACGTAATTTTTTTCTCGGACCCATTCAGTAGCGATTATGAATCAGCATTAACCGATAGAGCAACGATGATTCCGATAGAAAATTAATAATTTAAATAAAACAAATATAATTGAAACTGTTAAAATTATTCATTAAAAATAGTTCAATGGCCACCTTTAAGAAAATCCTGGCATACATGTAGTCTATTTTTATTTGCAAACAATTTATTTTCAGGTATTTTAATTGATTTTGCTGAAGGTTTTTTTTTTCTTTAAACATACACGACATCAAAATGTTAAACATTTATTTCAAATTTGCCATATATGAATCTTTAATTTACAAAAACTAACACTCACGTTTTATCTTATCGAAATGGTCTTTACCAAAAATGCAGGTATTGAAATTCTAAACATTTGGATGTTTGTGATGCAAATGGATATAAGCAAATTGCGGAGTTTGTTTCTAACACGTTAACTCCCTGCAGCTATTAGCATGCGCACTGAGTAAGTTGAATATGTCACTGACGCTTAATTCAGTGTAAATCGTATAATTCCTGTAAAGGGTAATTTAATGAAACTACTTGAAAAAGAGAATTAAAACTAAGTAATCATTGAATTTATAAATAAATTGTCGCATCAATTATAATATATTACATTATTTAATTTAAATTTCTGTAATTTTTTATTAATCAGCATTGTGTTATTCAAACTTATCTCATACTTCTTATTCGAAACAATTAATTCTTTAAAATTTAAATCTGCATAGTCCACTCAGTTCAACACAACCTCAGGTAACCTACCATTGGCAAATTCACGCTTGTTGAAAATTGCTGTGTGCGCATCGTATTTTTACCATTGGGTGTGGTCTTTTAAGAACTCCATTTCATGTTGAATATCAACCCATTCATATGCACATTAACGAATCGTAGAATGCTCACAGGAATTATTTCAGGTTAGTCAGTCTTATTTAACTCTATTCACTCAGCATTCTGACGAATGTGGAACGGCAGATTTAAAGCACCGCGCACAGGTGACCGATTAAAAATATGGCCAACCGATTACATTTTTATCCTTTTAATCTCAAAATTACAGATACGCAATTCAAACCGACTCGCTTCCAATCGGTTTTTGTTTCCTGGGTTAACAGCCTAAAACATAGTAATTCGGAATGTACGGGTTTCGATGATTTCAGATATTTAACTTTTTTTTAAATGTTTAAAATTGGAATTAATACAACGTTTCTCGTAAATGGAATGAGATACGCCAAAAAAGACAACATTTTTGAATTCAACTAGGAAATTATATGTTAGTATATAAGTTATAATTATAAATAAGTATAATGAGAAAAATCATCAATTAAAGAAAAAAGTGTTAATAATTTGAAGACAAATTTAAAAAGGGAAGTCGGGTTAGCGACGGCCAACTACTGTAAATAACTCTGTCCGACCGATACGTGACGAATACAAAAGGAACATCATATTACCGTCGCATAACTCTTAAAAGAACCACTAAAAGGGACCCAAATCTCTCCGACTATCTCTGAGACTAAATTGTTTCAAATCGACTCTGCTTATAGGCTCAAATGGGCCAGGCTATTTCGCTCGAGAATACTCTGAGATTTCTATCGGTAGGGTAGAGCTTTCTTCTTCGCTCTTTTGTTCGCGTCCCTGGCGGACCGAAGGAACCGAATGGAGCCTATACAAAGTGCCCGTAAAGACCCCATTGGGTCCCCATTCGGTTCCTTTTTAAAAAACTCGAAAAAACAGCGAATCGACTTTTAAATTGTTGAAATTCGGAGTCTACGTTAAAATTCCCTATATAGAAGGTCCGGGAATAATCTATATCTATATAGGGAATTTTAACGTAGAATCCGAATTTCAACCATTTAAAAGTTGATTTGTTTTTCGTTTCCTTCGATCCACCAGGTATATCTTAAGCGAATCGTGCGTTTTAGTTTGCAAACTTTATTGATCACTTTCGGTGAAAGCACGAATGCGAGTGACTGGTTTTAAATTGTAAAGTTTGTGCCATATACGCTTGCGTAATTATACATACCACCTTGATCAAAAAGTTTAAGGACTTTATTTTTAAAATCAAAAATACAAGTTTATTCGTCATAATCGATATTGTCCCCTTCAAAGTACTCCTCATTGAATGCAACGCACTTATGCCAGCGCTTGATCCAGTCCTCGCAACATTTTTTATGATCGGTTTGCGGTATATACATCAGAGCCATCTTCGATTTTTCCATGACCTCAATTCGGGTGCTGTAACGCGTTCCGCGGGGCGGTTTCTTGAGTCGACCGAATAGGAAAAAGTCTCAGGGAGCACAGGGACCCAAATCAGGTGAATTTGGTGGTTGTTGGATGGTATTCGTTTCGCTTTTAGCCAAATGCTCACGGATAACGATGGCATTGTGCAAAGTCGACATTTTTTTTTGTTGTGAAAAATTGAAACCACACACAAAGATAGATGTACACAATACGGCGACACTTCAACAAATGTCAAGCTATTAAGCTGAAAATTTGACAGAACGTAAATGACGAGTCCTAAAACTTTTTGATCAAGATGGTATATTTTTAATATGATCTTAATGATTGAAGTATTTGAGGTTAAGTGGATATTTTAGAGAAATTTTCCACTTTCCGTTTGGTTCAATTTCACGTCACATATTAAATTTCAGTTCAGTTCAGAATTTTATAGTCCGGGAGCTCGCGACAATTTGATGGACGTCATTTTAGTACTCACCAAAATGTCAGATTCTTTTCAGTCAACAAGTCGAAACTCGTTGACTGGCTAGCAGCTGTTAGTGCATTTTGCAACAATTTATCGTTAAACTGGTCAAAAATTCGAGTGAAAAGACGTCATTTTAGTACTCTTGAAATCCATTGGAAAGGATTGTTTGAATGCTAAGAACTAACAAAAAATTTGACTGCCAGCTTCTCGGTGATGCCAAAGTTGACTGGCATGCTGTCAAACATGTCAAAAATTCGAGTGAAAAGATGTCATTTTAGTACTCTTGAAACCCATCGGGGATAATTGTTTGAATGCCAAGAACTAATGAAAAATTTGACTGGCAGCTTCTCGGTGGTGTCAAAGTTGACTAGCAAGTCGTCAAACATGTCAAAAATTCGAGTGCAAAGACGTCATTTTAGTACTCTTGAAACCCATTGGGAATGATTGTTTGAATGATAAGAACTAACAAAAAATTTGTCTGGCAGCGTCTCGGTGGTGACAAATTTGACTGGCAGGCTGTCAAACATGCCGAAAATTCGAGTGAAGAAACATCATATTAATACTCTTGAAACCCATTGGAAATGATTGTTTGAATGCTGAGAACTAACAAAAAAATTCCACTGACACCTCCTTAATAGTGTCAAAGTTGACTGACAGGCTATCAAGCATTTAAAAAATGACAATATTAAAGCAAAGAAACAAACTGATGGAATACGGTCGCAAAAAAATAAAAACGTACTTTTCACGGTATTTAGTTTCACGGTATAATGTTCTGACTGGAGGGCTGTCAAGCATGTCAAAAATTCCGGTGAAGAAGCGTAATAATGATGGTTCTAATTTTCATCCTGTCATTTTTCATATGCTTGACAGTCTGCCAGTCAACTTTGGCACAACCGAGAAGCTGGCAGTCACATTTTTTGTTTGTTTTTAGCAGCTAAACAATCATCTCCAATAGGTTTCAAGTGTACTAAAATAAAGGTTCTAGTTGTCATCCTGTCATTTTTTTTATATGTTTGACAGTCTGCCAGTCAAGTTTGGCAACACTGAGGAGTTGCCAGTCAAATTTTTTGTTAGTTCTTTGCACCTAAAAAATCATCCCTGATGGGTTTCAAGAGTACTAAAATTACGTCATTTCACTCGAATTTTTGACACGTTTGACAGCTTGCCAGACAACTATGGCACCACCGAGAAACTGCCAGTCAATTTTTTTGTTAGTTCTTAGCATTCAAACAATTATCCCCGAAGGGTTTCAAGAGTACTAAAAGGACGATTTTTCACTCGAAGCTTTGAAATGTTTGACAGCCTGCCAGTCAACTTTGGCACCACCGAGAAGCTGGTAGTCAAATTTTTTGTCTGTTCTTAGCATTCAAAACAATCATTCGCAATGGGTTTCAGGAGTACTAAAATTACGTCTTTGCACTCGAATTTTTGACATGTTTGACAGCCTGCCAGACAACTTTGGCACCACCGAGAAGCTGCCAGTCAAATCTTTTTTTAGTTCATAGCATTTAAACAATCATTTCCAATGGGTTTCAAGAGTACTAAAATGACGTCTTTTCACTCGAATTTTTGACATGTTTGACAGCCTGCCAGTCAACTTTAACACCACCGAGAAGCTGCCAGTCAATTTTTTTTTAGCATTCAAACAATCATTTCCAATGGGTTTTAAGAGTACTAAAATGACTTCTTTTCACTCGAATTTTTGATGTGTTTGACAGCATGCCAGTCAATTTGGGCACCACTGAGGAGCTGCCAGTCAAACTTTTTTTTAGTTTTTTGCACCTAAACAATCATCTCCAATAGGTTTCAAGAGTACTAAAATGAAGGTTCTAGTTGTCATCCTGTCTTTTTTTAAATGTTTGACAGTCTGCCAATCAACTTTGGCATCACCGAGAAGCTGGCAGTCAAATTTTTTGTTAGTACATAGCATTTAAACAATCATTTCCAATGGGTTTTAAGAGTACTAAAATGACGTCTTTTCACTCGAATTTTTGACACGTTTGACAGCCTGCCAGTCAACTTTAGCACCACCGAGAAGCTGCCAGTCAATCTTTTGGTTAGTTCTTAGCATTCAAACAATCATTTCCAATGGGTTTCAAGAGTACTAAAATGACGTCTTTTCACTCGAATTTTTGACACGTTTGACAGCCTGCCAGACAACTTTGGCACCACTGAGAAGCTGGCAATCAAATTTTTTGTTAGTTCTTGGCATTCAAACAATTATCCCCAATGGGTTTCAAGAGTACTAAAATGACATCTTTTCACTCGAATTTTTGACATGTTTGACAGCATGCCAGTCAACTTTGGCACCACCGAGAAGCTGGCAGTCAAATTTTTTGTTAGTTCTTAGCATTCAAACAATCATTCGCAATGGGTTTCAAGAGTACTAAAATCACGTCCTTGCACTCGAATTTTTGACATGTTTGACAGTCTGCCAGTCAATTTTGGCACCACTCAGGAGCTGCCAGCCAATGGATTTCAAGAGTACTAAAATTACGTCTTTTCACTCGAATTTTTGACCAGTTTAACGATAAATTGTTGCAAAATGCACCAAAAGCTGCTAGCCAGTCAACGAGTTTCGAACTGTTGACTATGAAAACAAAAGAATCTGAAATGTTGGTGAGTACTAAAATGACGTCCATAGAATTGTCGCGAGCTCCCGGACTATTACATTGTTGTTCAATTTTAGACATTTCTATACTAATTTCACACTGCTGCGCGTGAGTCCACTTTTTACATACGTTTAGGTACTGTAGTATTCCAAAGCTCTCTATAACTGACCCTATCAAATGAAATGAATCCAGTCTCAGCTGTCTTCAACTAAAAACGCAAAAAAAATAATATTAAAAAACTAATCACAAACAACATTTGAACATTCTAGTTGATGTATCTATTCCCCTATAATGTTCGGCAAGCCGTAGGAGCTATCCCTATAAAATTTAACGATTCTATTCTCAGTTGTCTGTAACTAAAAACGCCGAAAAATGTAAAATTAAATAGGATCACCTAAAACAACTTTTTAAGATCCTAGTTACTATACCTATTTCAACAGTAATATTTCATGATCCCTAGGAACTGCCGCTATCACATTTAGCGATCCAAGTCTCACCTTTCATAAATTAAAATGCTAAAAAATATTTTCAATCAAAATTATCACCACACACAGCTTTTCAAATTTCTAGTAGATATATCCGTCCTTGCAGTAATACTCTACAACCACTAGAGGTTGCGGAATATTACTGTGACGAGATATATCGACAATAGCGACCTTGAGAGTTTTGTGTGGTAGTTGTTTTTAATTTTTATTTTTTTGGCAATTTTTGTTAAAGGCAGCTGAAACTTATTCCGTTAAATGTGACAGCCATAGTTCCTAGAGGTCATGTAATATTGCTGTGGAGATAGATATATCAACTAGAGTCCTGAAAAGTTGTATGGGGTGAATCTTTTTATTAAATTTTTTTTGCTATTTTAGGTGGAGACAGCTGAGGTTAGATTCGATAAGTTTGTTAGAGGTAGTTCCGAGGTGTAGCGGAATATTACTGTGACAGTAGGCATATCAAACATAGCGATTTGAGTGTTTCGCATTTATGTTTGGAGATGTTTGGCAATAATTTTTAATTAAAATTTTATTAAATTAAATTAAGGTATCGGGATCATTTTTGTTTAAGTGTAGCTAAGAGTCTCAAGAAAATGACTATTCTAAAATAAATAAGATTAATTCAACACATGGTACCCATATTTTCAGAAAATTAAAAGAACTTTTAAGCAAAAACGTTTTTTCGCATTTTTTGGTTCACAGCTTGTAGAATAAAGAAAGTATTTTTAAGTGTAATAATTGTGGAGTGCGAGAGTTACAATTTGAGACCTTCAAAGCAGTTTCTTGTCCTCTTAAAAAAAAATTTCCAGCTCAACGAAAATTGACATATTTTGACATTTTTAATATAAATGGTCTCTTGTGTATTCTCTTTTTCATCTTAATGTCTGTATACAGGGTGCTATGTAATAATATAAATCAACCATATATTTTTAAATTCACACTATTTATTCATAAAGAAACATAAGAAGAGCAGGTTTAACAAGATAATTATTATTTAGATCTGTGTTCTCGGAAGATTGGCTTTTTACATGACGTGCAGAAAAGTTTCGTTTTTCTGTCTAGGCTGGACGGACAATAGTGAAAACGCTTTGGCTTTTCAAGTACATTCGTTTGAAAATCGTCGCGTGAATCTACATTTCTGGTCTTTCTTTATCAGGCAACAACTCATTAATCATATCCCTCAAAAAAGAAGGAAGAGCCGGAAGCGTCAAACGAGTTTCAAGTAAAGGCTTGTCTGACGTCATTGACAAATCTAATATAAATTTAGACCTGCCAATCCCTTTATTTTCATCGCGAAAAGTATCCTCCATTTCCTCCTGAGGTCGTGTAGGCGCCGCAACGACTTGCGCCTCTCGACGAGCGAGTGAGCTCGTCACGCGCTTGAAAATGCTTTAAAAAATCAGAATAAACATCCATTATTCTCTCAAATTTAATTAAAAAGTAGGACAAAATATATCTTAATATTAGTTTCTTTATTGTATAATAATATACAGTGTTATTTACCTTGTGTTGGATTTTGTTCTGAAGTCGATTTTCACACATTGAGCCTAGACTGGGTAGTTTAGACCCGCACAAAAACTTTTGATGAGAGGGTTAAATGTGATAGGGGTAGTTCCTAGGGGTCGTGTAATATTACTCTGGGAATAGGTGTATTAACTGGAGTCTTGAAAAATTGTATGTGATTATTATTTTTAATTTGAAATACTTTTTACTGAGAAAATAGAGTTATTAATTTGAGTGTTTAAGGTTACTGTGGAGATGATGTTATAAAAAAGATTTTTGATACAGTCTTTGTGTTAATTATTTATAGTTTAAATTTTTATGGATTTTTTAGTTGAACGCTATTTTTTTTAGTTTTGTTTAACATTTATATTTTTAGTTAGGGGTAGCTGTTAGAAGTTGTTTTCGGACAATATAATTTGTTATTTTTAGTAAGCTCAAAAGTAGCTCAGACCTACGGTATATTTTTTCTCGAACTTATTCCATATTTTTTCTTTAAAATTTTTTAAGTATCAGGGTTAATTTTTGAAAATTACTTTGTTCAGTTTTTGAGAGCCCAAAAAAAGCCAAAAATTCTGGCGCTGTTGATTTTTTTAATTGTTTAATTTTTCTGTATTGGAGGTGCTGCTAGTGGCCAGTACCTCCACTCAAAAGTCGGTTTTTTTTTATCAAACTAAAAGAGCCCAAAAATCGGCATCGGTGCCCAAAAAAGCCCAAAATTATGGTATGAAAAAAGTATTCAAATTCCGTTATACAGGTGCTAGCGGAACGCACCTCCTCACAAAGTACTTCAGACATAAATATGACAAATTCTTCGCATAACACGAAAATCGAAAAAAGTTACTAATTTTATGGTACTTTATTTCTCTTGGATTATTGCATAGAATTCGATACTATTTTGTTAAATTTTACGGTTGTTTATTTTGTTACAAAAATTCAAAATCGATCAAAATGGACTTGATTTCATATACGGGGCAATCTAAACCTGATTCATTATAAGGACTTACCTAAACTTATTGCATTACTTAAAATAACAAATGTACTAAATTAGCATCCTTGATTTTGCTGTAAAAAAGTATTTTCAGTAACAAAAAACTTGGATATTACAGACGTCCATTAGGAAGTTTATCTCCCGTTTTGGGTTTGAATAAGTCAAAGTAATATCAATAAAAATAGATTTATCCGCTCTAAGTCACATGCTCCATTATTAAGATTCTAGTATTCAATATAAATTTAAATAAAAAAGTGAACTGTGTATGTTCTGCTGAAAAGGCCAGTGTTTTCGTTTACCATAAGTCCTAAATTTGTTCGTTCTCGGCTTAAAATGTCAAGAATTTTATTCCGTTTTCAGGCGGACGCACACAATTTTTTATATTAAACATTGTCAGTGGAAGACGAATAAAAAAAACAAGCTTAAATCAATTACTTCTGTAATTAAAAAAATATCATTTAATTATGTACAGGCCATTTTTTAACTAATCAAGTACCCCGTACAAGATTTTTATCTCAGATAAATAATTCTGAAACACTCCCTTGAGAAAAAAATACATTTTTTGTCAATAGTTTATCAATGTAAATAAATAAATAAATATCAATCCACCGATTGGTTACATAGCTTCCTGTATTATTTAGTTAAATAGAATTGCGACTGAAGTCATATTTACACGATTTTAACGCGAAAATCGTTATCACATCTAACTGTTAGACAAGTTTAAAATTAATTCAATCTTTGAAAGAAGGAATACATATAGTACAAAAGCACAAAAGCTCTAAAACAGCCAATTGAACGAAGAACTTTCTATATTCAAGTTGTAATTCGTAGTTGTTAATACGCAACTTGTTTTGTCGCATTAGGGCGAGTTAAAAAAAGATAACGGTCTAAATCTATTGAACTTCACATTGCTATTTAAATATTACCTTTCTCGAACAAAGGTAGTTTCAAACAAAGAAGAAAAATAAAGAAATTACATTATTTTAGACTCCTTTCACTTCCAAACAAGGAGATTAATGAATCGTATTTTGCGATCCTATCAGGGGAAATATTTGAATAATTTTGCCAATTGCTTTGGCTCTTCCTTCCCGGAGCAGAAGCCTCATTCCGACGTGAAGATATTCCGGATGGCACACAAATCTAAGTAACACTGAAGCTGTTCCATTAGTTTTGAGTCCATCGTCTTTCATCTCCATTATACCTTCAAATATGCAGGTTTGTCTAACATTGCCTGCGTGAACAGTGGCTTGAAATCCGGGATATATTGCCGTAGGATGGTACACAACTAGAATAGTAGCCTGCAAATGAAGTATTAAACGATTATTAAGTATTTTCTAACCAATAACTTCAACTTATAATTATTTTTTAACCCGCAATGGAATGATGGAAATGTAATCATATGTAACATAAATTACATATATTTCTCAGAAAAATCAACGAATAATAGGCTATCGTTTCGTTACCGTTAAGAATAAGGCTAACTCAATTTATTATGAAATCTAGGTAACACGTAGAAGTGTTAAAAGAAATAAAAATCTTTTCAAATGTCTTGCTTTGAAAGTAATAGGAGCTTAAATTACATTACAGACTGTAATACAAAATACTGGAGTTTTTAATTCGTAGTAAATGTTTGAAAAAATAATAGTTTATTTATTCCTCCTGAAAACTTAGCTAAATGAAGTTAGTCTAATTCTTATCCATGGCGGAATGATAACCTAACATTGGTAGAACCCATCGAAATAGTCTTGGAATACATTCGGGGGGATGTCCAAATGTAAACAGTTAGGGCTGCCTGAACCGCTTACAATTTGAATGCATGCTATGACGCAACATACTTGACTGCGCAGTCCCGTGCTGCGGCCCTTCCTATAAACGACTGTCGCCACCACTCTCGCCCTGTCACAACCCGGGTATCGCGTCCTCTATATATGTCGCGATATTACCGGCCGGACTCGAAAGGTAAACGTGGATCCGTTTAAAAAATTTAAGACCTATGAAGATAGGTGAGTAAAAAGCATAACAGGTTTAAACAGAAAAATAATCACAAGCGTCCACTTTTATCATTTATTTAGAGGAAGGCTATTTTATACAATTAATGTAATGAATGTCGAGTTGAAAATATGAAAAGCTACTCGCGGAAGAGAAAAGAGAAAAAACGACTTCTCTAATCAAAAGCTAGTCTAATTCTGCCCTTCATATCAAGAATCGGTCTCCTCTTTTTTGAGCCTCCGAGGTTCCAGAGCAAGGGTTTCTAGTGAAGATAATTTTTTAAGCCAATCAAATTTCTGGGTCCTCCTTTTAAGGAGGGTCTCCAATTTTAAGAAAACCAATCAAAATTAGTATGAAAATGAGACCTCCTTCTTAACTTTTCCCATGCATCTCAGAATTGCATTGCTCTTATCTACCCTCGAGTCATGTCTATCCGCACCTACTTGAGATTTTTGAAGCGCCTTGACTCTTGACACTTAGGGTTGTTGCAACGATTTAGTTGACCATAACTGTCTGACCAAGGAAAGAAGGGAATGAAAATTGGTTTCTGTTATATATTTTATTAGTTGTTAAATTACTAAGGGCTTGAATGTACTATGAGACTTTTAAGTGAAACTATCTCGGAACTCACCAGGGATCCGAGAATTTTCTTATTTTATTAGTGTTCCTTTTAAAAAACGATGGGAAATGAATTCAGTTTTCGCTGACGGAATATTTATTTTAGCATCTTGTTGCCTTCTTTCCTTAGAAAAACTAATTAAATAGCTTTGTTATGACTGACTGAGTGTCAGTTTCTTTAAAGCAACAACCTTTTATTAAAAGAAGTACATTTTCCAGAGACAGATTCTTAAGAGGGTTAAATTTTATACTTGTGAAGACTTTAGACAAAATACAATATAAATTAAAAATTTTTCTCCGAAAATCTGTCTCATCTATAGGAACTATTAAGTAAGGTCTTATGTGCTAACTTACTCTAAGTGCATTCATTTACCCGAGAAAAGAAACAGGCTTTCTGGTTCTTTTCTCGGCTTGTCTCACGCCTGTCTCGTTTTTTGCCAATAGAAAGATAAGAGAGTTTGAGAACAATAATAAAAATTGCGAAATATAATTTTAAATTTAGCGATTAGGCCTTTATGGTGAGGCGGTGTTCTTCTTTACCATGCAAAAAGGGTTGAGTTCTCATGATCCCATAACTAGATGAGCGCGGGATACGCGATCATCACACCTCCCCCCTTATTTTAGAAAAGAAAAAGGTTATAATCCTTTTACATTTCTGTTTACTTATTTAATGGTACTTTTTTTTTTTTTGATCATTTAAGTAAAAGATTAAAATACATATATATACATATATAATAAACTTTTGCCAATGGTTGTGTTAAAACATTAAGAAGAAAAGGAAATACTTAATTTTTAATTTTAGTTATAAAAAGAATCCGTTTTTTTTGTTTTGTTTATTTGTTTGCAAAATTTTGTAAGGGCGCGTAGTTAATGATCAGTCAAAGTCAAGTGATCGCTGTGACGTCAAATCAATATGGCGTTGGAAATTGTACGGTCAGCCATGCTGAAATTTCTTGATCACATTTTGAGGTGAAGTTAGTGGTTATTTACAAATTTTTTCATTTAGTTATATAGAAGCAAACATTATATATAACACAT
>NC_046658.1:39860774-39862008 GCF_010883055.1 Belonocnema kinseyi
ACATAATTAAACCTTCCAACTCCCCCTATAACTCTCCCTTATTAATAGTCCCCAAAAAACCCGACTCCCAGGGAGTAGTAAAAACGAGAATGGTTATTGACTGTAGGGCATTAAACTCGAAAACTATCGGCGATGCCTACCCGTTGCCTAATATCTGCGATATATTGGACCAACTAGACGGCGCCAAGTATTTCTCAACCCTAGATCTAGCTGCTGGATTCCATCAAATTCCAATGGATCCCGAATCTCAGGTAAAGACCGCTTTTTCTAGTCCATATGGGCATTACGAATATAAAAGAATGCCCTTTGGATTGAAAACTGCTCCTTCCACATTTCAAAGACTTATGGATCAAGTCTTGTCTGGTTTTGCAAGGTCAAGAGCTTTTTGTATATATGGACGATATCGTCATATATGCAAGCTCACTCGAAGAGCATTCCGAAAAACTAAAGAAACTCTTGGGCAGACTTCAAACCGCAGGGCTCACACTCCAACCTGAAAAATATCACTTTTTACGAAAAGAAATTACATACTTAGGTCACGTAATTACAAAGCAAGAAGTTCAACCTGACCCGCGAAAAATTGAAGCTGTCAAAAGATTTCCCCGCCCAAAGACACGTAAGAATGTCAAACAGTTTCTTGGCTTAATCAGGTATTACCGACGATTTATACCTGATTTTGCTAAATTAGCTAAGCCTTTGACCATGCTTACAAAATTAGGCATCAAGTTCCATTGGGACGAACCCCAACAAGAAGCGTTACAAAAATTACGGGATTTGATTATAACATCCTCAATTCTCCAATATCCCGACTTTAGTAAACCCTTTATCGTTACAACTGATGCTTCAGACTACGCTATGGGGGCTATTTTAAGTCAAGGAGAAGTAGGGGTAGATCTTCCTGTTGCATTTGCATCAAGAACATTAAACTATGCAGAAACTCGGTACGCAACAATCGTGAAGGAACTTCTAGCGATTTTATTCGGTGTTGAAACTTTTAGACCATATCTTTATGGCAGAAAATTTACCTTGATCACTCACCATAGACCTTTAGTATGGCTTCATAATGTAAAGAACCCTGGTTCCAAATTAGTTAGGTGGAGTTTGCGACTAAAGGAATATGATTATACCATTGTATATAAACCCGGAAAAGTGAATGCTAATGCAGACGCTTTATCTAGAAATCCTGTGGAAAGACAAGAAAGTTGTGAGTTCGGAGACACCAAAACGGGGACAT
>NC_046658.1:39862108-39864259 GCF_010883055.1 Belonocnema kinseyi
CAACGTTTCTTCAACCTGGTTACAGGCACTGCCGATAGAAATATCCGCACGTCTTGCAGGTGAGAAACAAAACTATGAAGACTCTGGTAACAACCGTGAAGAAAAAGAGTCTCTCATCTGGTTACAGGCACCACCGGTAGAAATACCCGTATGTCTTGCAGGCGAGAGGCAGGATTTGAAGAGCCTGTGTGGCCAAAGCCTATGTGACCAAGTTCAAAATGAAGTTTCTTCAACCTGGTTACAGACACTGCCGATAGAAATATCCGCACGTCTTGCAGGAGAGAAACTGAACTCAGTAGAATCCGAAAGTGACGGACACGAAACAGCTGAAGAAGAAAGTACATGGGTTCTAAGTGAATTCAGAGTAGAAAATAATAGGGATCTCACTTCTGGTCAAGCGATGGTAGATGCGCATTTGCCACTCGCTACCCAGAATGTGAGAAAAGAAGAATCAGGGATAAAAGAAAGGGAGAATAAAAATGGTAATTATCTGACTGAGTTTAAAAAAAGAAAACTTCAGACAGATAGCGACTATCAGAGTCTTCACACAACAGCGTCCGTCTTGTTGTTAAATACTTCTTGTATACGCTATGTAAAAGATCCTTATTTAAAGGAAAATCACAACCTAGTGCATTTTATCTCACAAGACTATAAATTTACAACAGAAGTGAGTAGAAGTTTAAAAAATGAAGGACTAGTTAATTTCGAAACTCTTCTATCGACTCAGCCTCAATTAGGACACACGGTAGTATTCGAAGAAAATGGGGTATTAATATTTCATTTGGTCGCAAAATCTACTTCAGACGAAAAACCTTCATTAGAAATAATTAGAGAATGCTTTCAGGGACTTAGAATATCTATGGAGGATGTAAAGGTTAATTATTGCAGCATTTCTAGAAAAGGAAATGGTCTAGATAGGTTACCTTGGTCAGGAATAGAAACTGTTCTAAAAGAAACTTTCAATGCGAGCGATATAATTATCTTTATCTGCTCCAATGAATTACTAGTACCCGGTTTTGAAGATCGTCAACAAATTATCAAAGAAAGTCACTCATCCGTGACGGGCGGACACAGGGGCATTGCTAAAACCTATGCCCGAGTGAGAAAGAGATTCTTTTGGGAAGGCTCAAAACAAGACGTACAAGAATTCATAAAAGCTTGTGGACCCTGTCAGAAGAAAAAATTAGTGCGACAAGAAGGAAAAGAACCTATGAAGATTACCGATACGCCACGAAAAGCGTTCGATAAGATTCAAATTGATATCGTAGGACCCTTATCAATTACAGAACAAGGTAATAGGTTTGTTCTAACGGTGCAAGACTGTTTGACAAAATACTCAGACGCCATACCTTTAAAAACCATTGACTCGGTCACTGTCGCTTGTGCCCTAGCAGAAAATGGGATTTGTCGGTTTGGTTGTCCTAGAATCATCTATACTAATCAAGGCAGTAACTTTCTTAGTCAAATAATGAGATCCTTCTGTCAAATCTTTAAGATCCAACAAATCAAGTCCACTGCCTTCCACCCTCAATTCCTCGGTGCTCTAGAACGAAGTCATCACGTTTTCATTGAATATTTACGCCATTATTGCGAAAATAAAAATTGGGATAAATGGTTGAAATTCGCCATGTTTTCTTTTAATTCCTCTGTTCACTCTGCAACTAAATTCACACCTCATAAACTTGTTTTTGGCGAAGATCCGAGAATTCCGTCTGAATTTGAAACTGGTGAAGTTGCAATTACCTATAACGAATATCTAGATAATCTGTTGTTTAAGATATACGAGGCTCAATCTACCGCTCGAGAAAATATCAAGCAGGCAAAATTAAAATATAAATTCTACTACGACCGAAAGTCAAACATTGAGAATTACGATATCGGAGGATATGTTTACTTACTGAAGGAACCAAGGACTTCTAAACTTGACGACCACTATGTCGGTCCTTACTTAATTACAAATGCATTCCCTGATCATAATGTAGAGCTAAAGATCTCAGAACGCGAACAGAAAATTGTTCATAAGAATAAAGTAAAAATTGCACATTTGCGCATAAATCCACTAGAATAAATAACCATACAAATCACATAAATAAAACACTTGTTAATAAATTATAAATATAAAAACTATGTGCAGTATATGTAAATAATTAA
>NC_046658.1:39864359-39867645 GCF_010883055.1 Belonocnema kinseyi
AGCTTTTCATATTTTTAACTCGACATTCATTACATTAATTGTATAAAATAACCTTCCTCTAAATAAATGATAAAAGTGGACGCTTGTGATTATTTTTCTGTTCAAACCTGTTATTTTTTTTACTCACCTATCTTCATAGGTCTTAAATTTTTTAAACGGATCCACGTTTACCTTTCGAGCCCGACCAGTAATATCGCGACATATATAGAGAACGCGATACCCGGGTTGTGACAATTTTTGGTGACAGCGGTGGGATTAAAAAGAGAATCCTCAGGAACATCACGAACTTACGAAATTGGGGTGCGAACGATGGAGCACACGTTATGTAAAAGGTTCTACTTTTACAATAAATAAAAGAACCCAACGTTTGGGGCGGTTATAAGTGAAGTGTAATCCACCGTGGGACCAGGGCCAACGATTATACAGGGGTATAATCCATCGCTAGACTAAGGACACAGGACAACGGACACTCGAGCTGGATCTGGACCAGAGAACAACCTCTCATCGAGAACCGAGCAAAAGAACCATCAGGAAGCCGACAAAAACAAAATTCAAGTATTAGTGCGGGAGTGATAGAAATGGCCTTTTTTCGCAAATAGTATTTGAGTGATTGAGTGACGTATGGAATGAATCAGCAAGTAGTAAGTCTCACACCTTTCTTTTGTCTCCTTTTTGCCATAAAATTGTCTCTGAAAGAAAGAATAAATAACAGGGGAAATATTATGTGTGCATGAATGTATTTGGTTTCAAAATGTTGCCCTTTAATGAACCGCTCGCGTGCGATTTTACCCCATTAGAGAGCCATCTCCTCTTTACAGTTTACGATAATGAGGAAAGACCCGTTCAATTTTTTGTACCCCGTAACCTTCAGTGCCAAACAGAGGCTAAATTAATTAAATTGACTCAAAATTCAAATGAAGAATCATATAACTTATGCAAGATTATCGTTAATGAGGATATTTGGCAATTGGAGATCTTCACTGGACACGAAACTTTAATTTTTTTCGCACCTTTCTATGAAAGTTGTACCTATTTTTAAATTCTTAATTCCTGTTTAAAAGAATGTTTGACTTTAACAAAGTATACCTCTGTTTTGTCATTTTGAGAGAAAATTATTGGGAAATAAGAGTGATTCTTGAAAATTATTCAATTGAAAAATTTTTAGTGCCCAGAAAGATTTCTAATTCACGCAAGTTGATAATACTTGAACGTAATTATTCTGACGGTTTCACCAAGTTGTGCAGAATAAAAGAGTGGGAAAATTGTACTACGAAACTAACACCTAGTTTTTGGCGTATAACAATCTTTTTGAACGCCCAAACTCATTATTTTCTTGTACCTAGATTAGCCAACCCATCAAATGAAGCAAAATTTATTGAAGAAACGCTAAATAACAATCTTTTCAAAATCTGTAGCCTTTTGTCTTGGGCGAATTACCTAGAAATTCTTGTTTTCGACAGCGTACGAACAGTTAGTATTTTTGCACCCATGGAAATAAAAGAATAGAAAAAAAATTAAATAAATAAAGACAGCAGTCATTCCTTTTTTTCTCGAAAACAGCCAAGTTTGGTTATAATAAGTAGAGGTAATAAATCATGCCTCACATAGAAGATACATTTTTGTGCACTACCCGACTCATTAATGATTCAGAATGGGAAATTCGAATTTTTAATGGGTCATGGACCTTTTATTTCTATGCACCTTGTGAAACCGTTACTACAATCTTCCCTACACCTTGCTTGAACTTCGAGCAATATTACAACAACAACAATCTAAAAGTCTGTACACTATCAGAATGCGAAGGATATTTGAAAATTTGCACTTTCAATGGACACGGAGTTACCCTATTTTCCTATAATTCCTGATCATTGGTTGATAATTTTCGTCACAAAAAATAGCGTATATAAATTCATAGTACCTTTTGGTCCTCAAGACCCTATTCGTGAACTAGACGAAGATTTTGAATCATACACTGACGATCTGTTATACGAATCAACTAAGTATTATAAAGGAAGGGTAAAAGCATTTGAAAATTCATGGGAAATAACCTTAAAATTTCCTCGTTATCTTGCTGGATTTGTCGCCTTTTTTTGCCATAATTTACATTTATTTAAAAAATAAAATAAAATAAAAATGGAAGGGGATCATAATCATACAATTAGTTCTGTCGATCTGTCTGAAGATCACAGTTATGCCAATCTTAACTCCCAAGGTGAAATTCTCTCATCTTATTCTCAAAAAAGTGAAAGAGATGGTACACCCCAACACACCTCGACAGGACCATTAATCCTGTACGCTTTGAGCGAAAATGGAGACTTTGTACCTTATTCCTTTAGAGAAGAAAATATAAAAAATACTAGATCGTTAGCCTCAGATAATAACTCGGAAACCCTTATTGTCAAAAAATCGTGCCCCCTTGATGACCTACAGAGTAACTCACGAAGGTACGTTGACATAAAGCTCGCAGCTGACATGGTACCCACCTTCGATGGTAAAGTACCACCAGTTGTATCATTTATTCGTGCCTGTAAGTCCGCCGAAAAGTCCATTCACCCGGGTGATAAACCTTTTCTTCTAACCATCATAAGAAATAAAGTTGTCGGAAATGCCGATCTTTATTTACAAAATAGCTTTGAGCCAGATTCATTGGATTCACTGCTTGATACAATTCGTACTGCATTTAGTCCTCAAAGAGATCTGAGTTCACTTCAGGCTCAGACATCAAGTGTGGTACAATCGGAAAATGAATCTGTATTGCAGTACGGAATTCGAGTCAGTGAATTCCTGAGGTGTATTCTGGAAGCAATTAATGAGGGTTTTCCAGGCGAAGCCAAAGCTGGAATGAAATTAGGCGTAACACAAAACGCCGTTTGATGCTTTATTCGAGGTCTGAAAGAAAAAATAGAAACAAGGATGCAAAATCGCCGCGGAAGGAATTTACAAGGCGCAATAAATTCAGCGGTTTCAATAGAAACCCAGGTAGAATGTCTAACACAATTAATCCCATAAAAAAGGTTGAGCCCTACCCTAGAGCACACCCTTACATACGCGATAACATTCGCAATAGGAATGAACATCATCGCATAAACAAAATTGAAGGTTCGCGAGACCGACCAGACCACACATATAAATGTTACAAGTGTGGAAAATCGGGACATTTAATAAGAGATTATCCTGAATGAGAAAACAGATCCTCGCAACAAACACAGGCATCAAAAGTCATAGGTCAATGTGGATTCTGTAAAGGTCCTAACCACTACGAGGAAAACTGTCTAGCAAAAAGAGG